>NC_053492.1:285488937-285693937 GCF_905171775.1 Rana temporaria
TCATATACAAAAGTGGGGCTGCATTTATATACAAAAGTGGGACTGCATTAATATACAAAAGTGGGGCTGCATTTATATACAAAAGTGGGGCTGCATTTATATACAAAAGTGGGACTGAATTTATATACAAAAGTGGGACTGAATTTATATACAAAAGTGGGGCTGCCTTTATATACAAAAGTGGGGCTGCATTCATATGTACAGTGAGGCTGCAATGATGGGCACTGATGAGGCTGCATTGATCTCTTGTACCATGTCTTCAGTCTCTGACCATCTCTTGTACCATGTCTCCAGTCTCTGACCATCCCTTGTACCATGTCTGCAGTCTCTGACCATCTCTTGTACCATGTCTGCAGTCTCTGACCATCTCTTGTACCATGTCTGCAGTCTCTGACTATCCCTTGTACCATGTCTGCAGTCTCTGACCATCTCTTGTACCATGTCTGCAGTCTCTGACCATCTCTTGTACCATGTCTACAGTCTCTGACCATCTCTTGTACCATGTCTGCAGTCTCTGACCATCCCTTGTACCACGTCTGCAGTCTCTGACCATCTCCTGTATCATGTCTGCATTCTCTGACCATCTCTTGTACCACGTCTGCAGTCTCTGACCATCTCTTGTACCATGTCTACTATGGGATAGATTTATGGCATTTATATTTAAATATTTTTTACTATTAATGGCGGCGATCATTGATTTTTTTAGCGGTACTGCAACATTGCAGCGGACACACTGGACACCTAATTGAGTTCTGTAAGCAACACCTTATTTTCTGGCAGTGCCCCTCCCGAGACTAGACTCTGGATCCGCCCTTGGCTGCGGGGATGTTTTAGGATGAGTGGGGGAAGGGGCTGGTAAATATGTAGCTTACCGGCCCCTTCCCTTTCATCGTGAGTGATCGGTACTATGTGTTTGATCTTTGGGGTGCACACCCTAATGCAATAGGCTGCACACACCTATGTTGGAAACTCGACTGATTCCTTCCACAACCAATTATTCGAAAAAATCCTTCAGTTTATAGTCCATATAAAAAGATTATAGCAATGTGATAGGTTGTGTAACCATAAACTGTCCATCTAAAAATGGAAGCCTCTTCAAGGGGATTAGAAGCACAATCCAGCAGGAGCTACAGAGACTAAAAGAGAAGAGAGGCGCCTCTAAGTGTAGCAATATGTTGATAAATGTTGTACCTTCATTAAATGTAACCATATTGCTACACTTAGAGGCTGCTCTCTTCTCTTTTAAACTCAGATGTGACATGACGCTACTCTTATATCAAGACATCACTTGTATATCAAGTCCAATTTTTTTTTAAATGTTGCTGGTTTGGAAAACACTCTCAAACCAATGTTTTACTCTGTGTGTGTGTGTATGTGTGTATATATATATATATATATATATATATACACACACATACATATACAGTACTGAGCAAAAAGTGTGAAGAAATGCTGTAAAGTAAATGCTTTCAAAAATATATATTGTTTAATTGTTTGTTTTTATCAATATACACAATTCAAAGTGAGCAAACAGAAGAAAAATCTAAACCAAATCAATAATCGGTATGACCAACCTTTGGCTTCAAAGCAGCATCAAGTTTTCTAGGTACGCTTGCACACAGTTTTTGTGTATATATATATATATATATATATATATATATATATATATATATATATATATATACACACACACACCTCTCAAATTTTTGTAAATATTTTATTATATGTTTTCATGTGACAAATTACACTTTGCTACAATGTAAAGTAGTGAGTGTACAGCTTGTATAACAGTGTAAATTTGCTGCCCCCTCAAAATTAACTTAACACACAGTCATTAATATCTAAACCGCTGGCAACAAAAGTGAGTACACTCCTAAGTGAAAATGTCCAACTTGGACCCAATTAGCCATTTTCCCTCTCCGGTGTCATGTGACTCATTAGTGTTACAAGGTCTCAGGTGTGAATGGGGAGCAGGTGTGTTAAATTTGGTGTTATCGCTCTCACTCTCTCATACTGGTCACTGGAAGTTCAACATGGCACCTCATGAATGAATGAATGAAAAACTTATATAGCGCGGCACATGCAAACTGAATCGCCTCTGGGCGCTTGATGTTTCGTGTCTCATGACATCAAAAGAGCAGAGTTTTAATCCGTCTTCTGAAAGTCAGGTGGTTTTCCTCCAACCGAACGCTGGTTGGTAAAGCGTTCCATAGTCTCGGACCTTGAAAAGCAAACCTTCTTTCTCCTTTGGACTTGTATTTGGTTTTTGGAACCTTGACCAGATTTTGGTCAGTGGATCGCAGAACGCGATTAGAATTGTGAGGTTCATGGCAAATAACTCTCTAAGGATCTAAAAAAAAGAATTGTTGCTCTACATAAAGATGGCCTAGGCTATACGAAGATTGCCAAGACCCGAAAACTGAGCTACAGCACAGTGGCCAAGCCCATACAGTGGTTTAAAAGGACAGGTTCTGTTTAGAAGTCATGGTTGACCAAAGAAGTTGAGTGCACGTGCTCAGCATCATATGCAGAGGTTGTCTTTGGGAAATAGACGTATGAGTGAAGCCAGCATTGCTGCAGAGGTTGAAGAAGTGGGGGTCAGCCTGTCAGTGCTCAGACAATACGCTGCACACTGCATCAAATTGGTCTGCATGGTTGTCATCCCAGAAGAAAGCCTCTTCTAAAGATGATGCACAAGAAAGCCTACATACAGTTTGCTGAAGACAAGCAGACTAAGGATATGAATTACTGGAACCATGTCCTGTGGTCTGATGAGACCAAGATAAACTTATTTAGCTCAGATGGTGTCAAGCGTGTGGGGCGGCAACCAGCTGAGGTGTACAAAGACAAGTGTGTCTTGCCGTGAATCAAGCATTATGGTGGGAGTGTCATGGACTGGGGCTGCATGAGTGCTGCTGGAACTGGGGAGCTACAATTTATTGAGGGAACCATGAATGCCAACATGTACTGTGACATACTGAAGCAGAGCATGATCCCCTCCCTTCGGAGACTGGGCCGCAGGGCAGTATTCCAACATGATAATGACTCCAAAATACACCTCCAAGACGACCACTGCCTTGCTAAAGAAGCTGAGGGTAAAGGTGATGGACTGGCCAAGCATGTCTCCAGATCTAAACCCTATTGAGCATCTGTGGGGCATTCTCAAATGGAAGGTGGAGGAGCGCAAGGTCTCTAACATCCACTAGCTCTGTGATGTCATCATGGAGGAGTGGAAGAGGACTCCAATGGCAACCTGTGAAGCTCTGGTAAACTCCATGCCCAAGAGGGTTAAGGCAGTGCTGGAAAATCATGGCAGCCACACAAAATATTGTCACTTTTGGAAATTTTCACTTAGGGGTGTACTTATTTTTGTTGACAGCCATTTAGACATTAATGGCTGTGTGTTGAGTTATTTTGAGGGGACAACAAATTTACACTGTTATACAAGCTGTACACTCACTGCTTTACATTGTAGCAAAGTGTAATTTCTTCAGTATCGTCACATGAAAAGATATAATAAAATATTTACGAAAATGTGAGGGGTGTACTCACTTTTGTGAGATACTGTATAGATATATATATATATATACACAAACACACAGTATTTTTATCAAAAGTATTGGGAAGCCTGCATTTAAACGCACATGAACTTTAATGGCATCCCAGTCTTAGTCCGTAGGGTTCAATATTGAGTTGGCCCAGCCTTTGCAGCTATAACAGATTTAACCATTCTGGGAAGGCTGTCCACAAGGTTTAGGAGTGTGTCTATGGGAATGTTTGACCGTTCTTCAAGAAGCGCAATTTTGAGGTCAGGCACTGATGTTGGACAAGAAGGCTTGGCTCACAGTCTCAGCTCTAATTCATCCCAAAAGTGTTCTATCGGGTTGAGGTCAGAATTCTGTGCAGGCCAGTCAAGTTCCTCCACTTCAAACTCACCCAATCATTTGTTGGAGGGGGGATTATGGTTTGGGGTTGTTTTTCAGGGGTTGGGCTTGGCCCCAGTGAAAGGAACTGTTAAGGCATCAGCATACCAAAAAACTTTGGACAATTTCATGCTCCCAACTATGTAGAAACTGTTTGGGGACGGCCCCTTCCTGTTCCAGCATGACTGTGCACCAGTGCACAAAGCAAGGTCCATAAAGACATGGATGAGCAAGTTTGTGGTGGAGGAACTTGACTCAACCCAATAAAACACCTTTGGGATGAATTAGAGTGGAGACTGCGAGCCAAGCCTTCTTGTCCACATCAGTATCTGACCTTACAATGCACAGCTGGAAGAATGGGCAAATATTCCCATAGACACACTCCCCAGAGGAGTTGAAGCTGTTATAGCAGCAAAGGGTAGGTCAACTCAATATTAAACCCTACAGACTAAGACTGGGATGCCATTAAAGTTAACGTGCAGTATAAATGTGGTGCCAATCACACATCTCCCTGATGGTATGGCATAGTGGATACATTTTTGCCTGCATTTCTCAGTATTGAGGACACCATTGATCCTGACCAAATTTCCAACTCCATTTATAAAAATGCAGCCACAAACTTGCAAGGAACCTCCACCATGTGTCACTGTTCCCTGCAAACAATTATTATACATACCGCTCCTCTCAACGCTCCAAAGATGCTGCTTGCAGGAGATTTTTTTCTCTCCTGCCAGCGCATCGCCTCAGTGTGAAAGCCCTCGGGCTTTCACATTGAGAAGACTGGGCAGGAGTTTTGGTGGAGTTCGGGTGGTATTTATGCGCTATTTTTAGCGCTGTACCGCCTGAAAAACTCCTCAGTGTGAAAGGGGTCTTAAAGTTTGGAAAACCAGCAAACTGATGCGGCCATTTGTCTCTACAGTAATCAGTTTCTAATAATGCACTTCTTGGCCTTTGTAATGTGAGCAGGTGGCTAAGAGGGGCCAGTACAAGTCAGGGTTCCCAGCAGCCTTTACTCATTGTGTGTTGGGAACTTGGAGTAGATTGGAAAAGCTGACAGAGTGTTTGCAGAGAAAGAAAGTGGCAGCTGTACTATACAGTGCTGAAGAGGGTTATACACAATCCTATACATAGTTGACAAGTACCTGGTCCTGAAGCCGAAATGCTGAGAAGACTCTCCTTGCGGCTGAATGCTTGGTGTCCTTGAAGGTGGAAACAGGGAACACAAAGCCCAAAGAAGCAGGGATTGCCGGCTGTGCCACAGATGAGAGATGTAGGTGTGGAGATCTCTGTGCAGATGGATACGAGATGCAGAGAGAAGTAGAACTCAGGAGAGCTGATGGTTGTGTGGGTTGCACATTGCAGGAAGCAGTGGTAAGTGCAGCAGGCTGGATAGAACAGGTAAGTATTGCAAGCTGGAGCAACAGGTGAGTACTGTGGGTAGTAGCAGGCTGGGTACAACAGGTAGGCACCAATGCAGATCACAGCAGACAAGGCCAAGCAAAGGGTGTAGTCAGGGACGGTTGCAAAGGTCAGAGAGCCAGTTGTCAGCAGTCAGGAGATCAGAGACGTGATCAGGCAAGCCAAGGCCATACACAGGACAGGAGACAAGAGCAGATTCATGGAAAATCTGAGGTCAGGGGCAAGAGGTATCCCAGGGCAAGCCGGGTCGGTAAGAGGTAATCAGAAGCATAAGCAAAACAAGAAAGCAGGAAGCTGAAGAGCCATCAGCAATGTCCATATGCAATAATCACTCTTTTAAAGGCCGGAGGGCACCAGGATCTGTCATTCACTGTGTGCGTCAACACTCACATGTGTGCATCATGGCTAACGTGCATTCACATGTTCGCCTCCAGTAAATGGGCACGCATTCCACAGTGGCCATTTTGGAAATTGGCAACTGTGGCAGTCCTACAGGCAATTCACCTCCGACAAGTCTCCTGACAGTGGCGCTGTATTGTGCTACATTACTGTGAATTATATTGTGGTGGGCTACATATTATTGTGTACTGGCCATGTCCTAAATTTTGCTGATGTTACCAGTGCAGTTAACTATCTCCCACCCCACCTTATCTAGTGACCCTACAGAAAAAACAGCCTCCCCCAAGCAACCTTGAACCAATGCAAGGGCCCAGGCAAAATGCTGCCATGCTGTTGTGCAGCTGGTATGCCTGGGGAAAAGGAGCTACACTGGGCTAGAGATAGGGCAGGCATTGTGGCAACAGCACCAACCTGCTGGCCACCCTTCAGTAGGAAAAGCTTACCCATGTCACTTGCCTGGCACATATCTTGAACAGAGAGATGCAATGGATCCTGATTAGGTACCATGAATTTCAGGGTCCTGCGGCATGCCCATTGAGTGTGCATCTTCCCAAAATACAGCAACAAAGTTGCCTGCCAACCACCTGATATATGATACAGTACACCCACACATTTGAACTACAGCAGTGCTGGTGGCTGCCTCAATGACAGTTTTAAGTAATCTTTTAAAACATATTAGACAGGCCTAGCTGGTGGCAGCAGTAACAGGCTAAACCCAAACCATATGATTTCATACTATAGGGAGTCCAGGGAGGATGCAGACACTCTTCAAACTGAGGCTGGACCACCGCCCAAAACGTTCACAGTATCAGATGAAGCTGTTGGCTTGCCCTGCGAACAGTGTGCTGTCTTAGATAGCATTTAATGTACTGATGCAGGCAGTTTGGTACAGAGCGATGACTCTGTCTGTTGAACTCTTCACTACCATAAGAACGAACCAGTCATGGATCTGCAAGTGTTACTAAACCCCTGCAGCTGATGCTGCTATCTAAGGTTTGTTCCAGCTCCTGCCAACTCTGCTGGCTTGCCATCATTACAATCTGTTGCCACTAGGGATGAGCTTCAAGTTCGAGTCGAACTCATGTTCGACTCGAACATTGCCTGTTCGCCTATTCGGCGGACAACGAACAATTAGGGGTGTTCGCGGAAAATTGGAAAAGCCGCGGAACACCCTGTTAAAGTCTATGGGAGAAATCTAAAGTGTTCATTTTAAAGGCTAATATGCAATTTATTGTCCTAAAAAGTGTTTGGGGACCTGGGTCCTGTCCCAGGAAACATGTATCAATGCAAAAAAAAGTTTTAAAAACTGACGTTTTTTCAGGAGCAGTGAATTTAATAATGCTAAAAGTGAAACAATAAAAGTGTAATATTACTTTAAATTTTGTACCTGGGGGGGTGTAAAGTCAGCATGTGAAAAAGCGCATGTTTCCCGTACATAGAACTGTCTCTGCACAAAGTGTAATTTCTGAAAGAAAAAAGGCATTTAAAACCGGCTTTGCGGCTCTAATGAATTGTCGGCTCTGGCAATTCAGAGATGATTCATTCATAAAAAATAAAAATAAAAAAGCTGGGGGTCCCCCCAAATTCCATTAACAGGCCCTTCAGGTCTGATATGGATATTAACGAGAACCCCGCCGTCAATTTAAAAAAAAACGACGTGGGGTTCCCCCCAAATATCCATACCAGACCCTTCAGGTCTGGTGTGGATTTTAAGGGGAACTCCACCCCAAATAAAAAAAAATGGCGTGGAGTTCCCCCCAAAATCCACACCAGACCCTTATCCGAGCACATTAACCTGGCCGGCCGCAGAAAAGAGGGGGGGACAGAGTGAGCCCCCCCTCTCCTGAACCGCACCAAGCCACATGCCCTCAACATGGGGAGGATGTCCCCATGTTGATGGGGACAAGGGCCTCATCCCCACAACCCATGCCCGGTGGTTGTGGGGGTCTGCGGGCGGGGGGCTTATCAGAATCTGGAAGACCCCTTTAACAAAGGGGACCCCCAGATCCTGCCCCCCCCCCTATGTGAATTGGTAATGGTGTACACTGTACCGCTACCATTTCACGAAGGAAGTGTAAATAGTTAAAAAAAACACACAGACACCGTAGAAAAAAATCCTTTATTAAAAAAAAAAAAAATCCAGCGATGTGAATCCACTCTCGGCCCGGCCCCCCGCTCCAACGTGGTCTTCTATCCAGTGACGGATGATCTCTCCAGCGACGGGTGATCAGCGGTCCGGTCCAGCGATGAGAAGATCCATCCGTCCAGAGCGCAGCAGGCAAGCTCTTCTCTCCGCTGGACACAGTCCAGCGAATGACGCGCTGGAGCTGTGACATTTCTTATATAGGGGAAGCGGCCACCCGTCACGTGACCCCGCCCCCCGGTCTTTCCCGGTCTTTCCCAGTGACGTAAGAGGGTGCGTCAGAGGGGGCGGGGTCACGTGACGGGTGGCCGCTTCCCTTATATAAGAAATGTCACAGCTCCAGCGCGTCATTCGCTGGGCTGTGTCCAGCGGAGAGAGGAGCTCGCCTGCTGCGCTCTGGACGGATGGATCTTCTCATCGCTGGACTGGACCGCTGATCACCCGTCGCTGGAGAGATCATCCGTCGCTGGATAGAAGACAACGTTGGAGCGGGGGGCCGGGCCGAGAGTGGATTCACATCGCTGGATTTTTTTTAATAAAGGATTTTTTTCTACGGTGTCTGTGTGTTTTTTTTTAAACTATTTACACTTCCTTTGTGAAATGGTAGAAGTACAGTGTACCCCATTACCAATTCACATAGGGGGGGGCCAGGATCTGGGGGTCCCCTTTGTTAAAGGGGTCTTCCAGATTCTGATAAGCCCCCCTGCCCGCAGACCCCCACAACCACCGGGCAAGGGTTGTGGGGATGAGGCCCTTGTCCCCATCAACATGGGGACATCCTCCCCATGTTGAGGGCATGTGGCCTGGTGCGGTTCAGGAGAGGGGGGCCACACTCTGTCCCCCCCTCTTTTCTGCGGCCGGCCAGGTTAACGTGCTCGGATAAGGGTCTGGTGTGGATTTTGGGGGGAACTCCACGCCATTTTTTTTTTAATTTGGGGTGGAGTTCCCCTTAAAATCCACACCAGACCTGAAGGGTCTGGTATGAATATTTGGGGGGAACCCCACGTAATTTTTTTTTAAATTGACGGCGGGGTTCCCCTTAATATCCATATCAGACCTGAATGGCCTGTTAATAGAATTTGGGGGGACCCCCAGCTTTTTTATTTTTATTTTTTATGAATAAATCATCTCTGAATTGCCAGAGCCGACAATTCATTAGAGCCGCAAAGCCGGTTTTAAATGCCTTTTTTTCTTTCAGAAATGACACTTTGCGCAGGGACAGTTCTATGTACGGGAAACATGCGCTTTTTCACATGCTGACTTTACACCCCCCCTAGGTACGAAATTTAAAGTAATATTACACTTTTATTGTTTCACTTTTAGCATTATTAAATTCACTGCTCCTGAAAAAATGGCTGTTTTTACAACTTTTTTTTGCATTGATACATGTTTCCTGGGACAGGACCCAGGTCCCCAAACACTTTTTAGGACAATAACTTGCATATTAACCTTTAAAATTAACACTTTAGATTTCAAATATTCGAGTCCCATAGACTTTAACGGGTTCTAAAGTTCACACAAACATTTGGTGTGTTCGCAAGTTCTGATGCGAACCGAACAGGGGGGGGGTTTGGCTCATCCTTAGTTGCCACTGCTGCTACAATTGTTAAGCTATTGTCTCCAAAATACATCACTTGAATTTTTATGTAATGATAAAATCTCCCTTGTCTCACCCTCTGAGACGGTTGCCTAGTAAAACTGTTTAGTGTGCTGTAAGTCTGTACAATATTTCTGGCTATTGTCTCTAAAATACTACATCTATTTAAAATTTTTACTTACATACTCTGCAGACACTGTACTTGTATGTGTGGCTATTGTAACTAAATTAACGCACTCTAGTTTTTTATTCGGGATAAAAAAACTGCCTTGTCTTTGAAATGTGGTGTTGTGGTTTTGAAGTGCTTTTGTGTACTCTGTTTTGACATTTTATTACACGTTTAAGACAGTGTGGTACTGCAAAAAAAAATAAAAAAGATCACAAGCTATACTATGACAGTCAAAACTACCTTAAAAAGCCTTTTTAAAGTTTAAATTAATCAAATTTGGTTGTTGCTACTGTATTTAAGCCAAACAATAATGTAAACATAAAAACATCAATTAAACATGCAAATTATATGATGCCAGAATATGTTTTTTCTAAAGCTGTCATTGAAACTGTTCCACAAAACCACATACAGCCATAAGGCATCTCCCAAGCATTTTACTGAAAGGAATTATCAGATTATCAGTGCTTTATCAGAGTTGAAGATTCAATAGAATATCTAGTTTTAGGCCCTGTACACACGATCAGTCTAAACCGATGAGAACGGACTGAAGTTCAGTTTCATCGGTTAACCGATGAAGCTGACTGATGGTCTGATGTGCCTACACACCATCAGTTAAAAAAAACGATTGAGTCCAACGCGGTGACGTAAAACACAACAACGTGCTGAAAAAAAACAAAGTTCAATGCTTCCAAGCATGTGTCGACTTGATTCTGAGCATGCGCGGGTTTTGAACCGATGCTTTTGCATACTAACCGTCGGTTTTGACCTATCGGTTACCAGTCATCAGTTCAATTTTAAAGCAAGTTCTAAATTTCTGGACCGAAGGATAACTGACTAATGGGGCCCACACACGGTCGGTTTGGACCGATGAAATTGAACTTCAGTCCGTTCTCATCGGTTTAGACTGATCGGCCCAGATTCACAGAGAGCAAGGCGCACATTACGCCGCCGTAGAGCACACACCGTACGTCACGCCAATGTAGCGCGGAGAGGCAAGCATTGCATTCAGCAAGCCAGTGCTCCCAACACTGCGCCAGAGTGGCGTAGGTATCGAAGGCACCAGGGATGGACTGGGACCAAAATTTGGCCCTGGACTTTATCCAGACCAGCCCACTTTTGTTTTTGCAAACACACACAAAAACAGTATATAAACTATACACAATTGCGCAAAAAAAACATAAGTAAAACCCCCTGCCCCAACCTCTCACAAATAAAGAAATAAAATTGGCACTGTGTAGCGCTCCTCTTACCTTCACTGGGTACTGTAGCTGTGACTGGCTCCTGAGTCCTCTGTGGGTGGGTGGCTGGCTGGCTCCTGTTGGTGGCTGGCAGGCGCCCTGCTGTGGCTGGTTGGCTCCCTGGTGTGGGTGAGTCACCATGGGTGGCTGGCTGGCATCCTGCTGTGGAAGGTCACTGTGGCTGGTTGGCTTCTGTGAGTGGCTGGTTGACACCCTGTTGTGACTGTCTGGTTTCCTGGTGTGGGTGGGTCACCGTGGGTGGCTGGCTGGCACCCTGGCTCTGCTGTGGGTGGGTCACTATGGGTGGCTGTAACCCTGGCCCTGCTGTGGGTGGGTCGCCGTGAGTAGCTTGCTTCTGTGGGTGGCTGCCTGGCTCCCTGCTGTGGACCAGTGGGTGAGTAGCTGGCATGGTGCACTCTGCTATTGGTGGCTAGCCTGGCTCTCTGCTTTGGGTCAGTGGGTGGCTGGAATGGTGCACCCTGCTGTGGCTGGCAGAGAGGGGGACTGACAGAGAGGGGTGGGCGGACAGAGAGGGGGGCTGACAGAGAGAGGTGGGCGGGCTGACAGAGAAGGGGTGGGCTGACAGAGGGTGACAGAGAGGGGGGCTGACAGAGGGGTGGGCTGACAGAGAAGGGGTGGGCTGATGGGGGGACTGACAGAGGGTGGGCTGACAGAGGGGGGGGTGGGCTGACAGAGATGGGGTGGGCTGACAGGGGGGCTGACAGAGGAAGAGGGGGACAGAGAGGGGTGGGCAAACAGAGGGGGGTGGGCTGACAGAGAAGGGGTAGGCTTACAGAGGGTGACAGAGAGGGGGCTGACAGAGGGGGGACTGACAGAGGGGGGGTGGGCTGACAGAGATGGGGTGGGCTGACAGGGGGGCTGACAGAGGAAGAGGGGGGACAGAGAGGGGTGGGCTAACAGAGGGGGGTGGGCTGACAGAGAAGGGGTAGGCTTACAGAGGGGGGCTGACAGAGGGTGACAGAGAGGGGGCTGACAGAGGGGGGACTGACAGGGGTGGGCTGACAGAGAAGAGGTGGGCTGACAGAGGGAGAGGGGGGACAGAGATGGGGCTTTCAGAGAGGGGTGGGCTGACAGAGATGGGGTGGGCTGACAGAGGAAGAGGGGGACAGAGAGGGGTGGGCTAACAGAGGGGGGTGGGCTGACAGAGAAGGGGTAGGCTTACAGAGGGTGACAGAGAGGGGGCTGACAGAGGGGGGACTGACAGAGGGGGGGGGGGCTGACAGAGATGGGGTGGGCTGACAGGGGGGCTGACAGAGGAAGAGGGGGGACAGAGAGGGGTGGGCTAACAGAGGGGGGTGGGCTGACAGAGAAGGGGTAGGCTTACAGAGGGGGGCTGACAGAGGGTGACAGAGAGGGGGCTGACAGAGGGGGGACTGACAGGGGTGGGCTGACAGAGAAGAGGTGGGCTGACAGAGGGAGAGGGGGGACAGAGATGGGGCTTTCAGAGAGGGGTGGGCTGACAGAGATGGGGTGGGCTGACAGAGGAAGAGGGGGACAGAGAGGGGTGGGCTAACAGAGGGGGGTGGGCTGACAGAGAAGGGGTAGGCTTACAGAGGGTGACAGAGAGGGGGCTGACAGAGGGGGGACTGACAGAGGGGGGGTGGGCTGACAGAGATGGGGTGGGCTGACAGGGGGGCTGACAGAGGAAGAGGGGGGACAGAGAGGGGTGGGCTAACAGAGGGGGGTGGGCTGACAGAGAAGGGGTAGGCTTACAGAGGGGGGCTGACAGAGGGTGACAGAGAGGGGGCTGACAGAGGGGGGACTGACAGGGGTGGGCTGACAGAGAAGAGGTGGGCTGACAGAGGGGGGACAGAGATGGGGCTTTCAGAGAGGGGTGGGCTGACAGAGAATGGGGGCTGACAGAGGAGGGCGGCAGAAAGGGGGGCTGATAGAGGGGGGACTGACAGAGGCGGTGGGCTGACAGAGATGGGGTGGGCTGACAGGGGGGCTGACAGAGGAAGAGGGGGGACAGAGAGGGGTGGGCTAACAGAGGGGGGTGGGCTGACAGAGAAGGGGTAGGCTTACAGAGGGGGGCTGACAGAGGGTGACAGAGAGGGGGCTGACAGAGGGGGGACTGACAAGGGGTGGGCTGACAGAGAAGAGGTGGGCTGACAGAGGGAGAGGGGGGACAGAGATGGGGCTTTCAGAGAGGGGTGGGCTGACAGAGAATGGGGGCTGACAGAGGAGGGCGGCAGAAAGGGGGGCTGATAGAGGGGGGACTGACAGAGGCGGTGGGCTGACAGAGGGGGGCTGACCAAGGGGGCAGGGCTGACAGAGGGGGGCTGACCAAGGGGGCAGGGCTGACAGAGGGGGGGCTGACCAAGGGGGCAGGGCTGACAGAGGGGGGCTGACCAAGGGGGCAGGGCTGACAGAGGGGGGCTGACAGAGGGGGGGCTGACCAAGGGGGCAGGGCTGACAGAGGGGGGCTGACCAAGGGGGCAGGGCTGACAGAGGGGGGCTGACCAAGGGGGCAGGGCTGACAGAGGGGGGCTGACCAAGGGGGCAGGGCTGACAGAGGGGGGCTGACCAAGGGGGCAGGGCTGACAGAGGGGGGCTGACAGAGGGGGGGCTGACCAAGGGGGCAGGGCTGCCAGGGGTGGGCTTACCAAGGGGGAAGGGCTGACAGAGGGGGGGCTGACCAAGGGGGCAGGGCTGCCAGGGGTGGGCTTACCAAGGGGGCAGGGCTGACAGAGGGGGGCCTCCAAGGGGGCAGGGCTGACAGAGGGGGGCTGACAGAGGGGGGGCTGACCAAGGGGGCAGGGCTGCCAGGGGTGGGCTTACCAAGGGGGCAGGGCTGACAGAGGGGGGGCTGACCAAGGGGGCAGGGCTGACAGAGGGGGGCTGACCAAGGGGGCAGGGCTGACCAAGGGGGCAGGGCTGACAGAGGAGGTAGATGAGAGAGACCTCGGAAAATACACAGCGCACCAGGCAGAGAGGCGGAACTCCTGCAGCAAGTGGTCACGATCACCACCAAAGACCAGCCCCGCACACACCATGTCACACCATGTCGACACTTCTCTCCTCCTAAATTTACAGCCCTGCCCCCATCCTAGCGGCGTGACGTCACTCGCGGCCGTAGGCGGGAGGGGATTACTATGGGAGGAGGCCGCCTCCTCCCATAGTAATCCCCTCCCGCCTACGGCCGCGAGTGACGTCACGCCGCTAGGACGGGGGCAGGGCTGTAAATTTAGGAGGAGAGAAGTGTCGAGTGATGATGGCTATTGGCTGGCGCAGCCGCCGGGTGCAGGAGCATTAGCATAAATGTGACGAGGCGAGAGAGAGACACTGACAGTGACAGGCGGCCCACTGAGCCATCGGCCCACCGGGAAACTCCCGGTAGTCCCGATGGCCAGTCCATCCCTGGAAGGCACACGCCGGCGTAGGTGGATGTGGGCGTGTTTTCTTCCTAGAATATATAATCCATGCATTTTTTTTTTAGCTCTCAAGTGCATAACTGTACATTTATTAAAATGAAACCTCACTTGCCACATATTTGCCCAATTAAAAGGTACATTGAGGTCAGCTTGTAAGTTGGAGACATCTTGCAGGGACATAAATCCACTCCATAGCTTGGTGTCATCCACAAACACTGAAATGGTACTTTTAATGCAGAGCTCCAAATAGCAGTAAAAACCTAATAAGGTTCTAATTGTTCCCCACTTTTTTCAAAACTAAGAAAAAGGTTTTAGCTGGACATATACTTTAAATAAGGGTTGCAGTTTGGGTGTGTGCTAAAGAGAACCACATTGAGCAAGCAAAGAACAACTTGTAAAACAAACTGGAGTGTCATCTCAATAAAAAACTTGACAATTTGCACTAATGTAATTTCTTCATATCTTTCAATAATTATATGCTTCTAGTTAAATACCATTTTTTTTTTAATAACGTCAATTTGTCCCATTAGGGTATTGGAAAAATATCACCTTGCTTGCAGTATATCAGAGTGAAGGGGTAACAGGCATAAACCATAGAGGGGCACATCGAGCAAATTGATTTACAAATGGGCATTGCTTTCAGTGCAATGCAAATGACTTGTTTGCCTGACTATGTACAGGCCAATTTGGTTTTCCTGCAAAGAAGCAGGTAATTCATGAATCCAAGCAATCAGGAGTCATGATGTGCATGAATATATCAAGATTACACAAATTTTCCTGTGCAATTGCATTGAATGATGATTTACGGAAAGATGGCGTCTGATGGGATTTCCAGATTTGTCCCATTATTTTGTTCATCTCTAGTTGATATATGGTGTCTGTGGATAGTCGATACTAATAGTGATTTATGCCAACTGATCTGAAACTGCTGGAATTTGAAAACACTGCCAACATTTGCAATTACTGTTAGAATCTCATTCAGGATCAGCTGCATACTGTATGTCTATATTTCTGGATTTTAATTTATAGCTTCTTTTTCTTCTCTCAAACCTTTCCACTGAACAATGAGTCAGCATCATTGTCTGTCAATTACAATGTCCATTAAGCAGGCAGGTTACCTAGGAAGCTGCTCATCTAAATCAGGAAATAATGCAGTCATTTCTGGTTGTGCTTTCTTACATAGATGTGTAAAAACACCATTGCTGAATGAAACTGCAAATCCTTTGTCAAGTAAATCAATTTACCTATAGTATACACTATGTATTTTAACCATGTGTCCCAAAGTGCTGGAGTATAAAACTGGCTAAACAGAATTACAAATGTGTTACACATCACACATGTATGCATTTCAACTGCATATTTAGCTGTTTGCGTGGAGTTAAGATTTAATTGGCTTGATTTAAAAATGCAAATGTAGCGGCCTGCTCCTGTTGGGCTGGCACTATTTTAAATTTAGGGGAAAGTCTGAGAGTTAGTTGACTCAGACGTGTATGATTTTGAGCAAATTTGGCTTCTTTTCCAGCCATGGCTGTGCTGTGAGTGACCATTATTGTTTGCCTGGGGTGTAGTTGTTACTCCAGGCCAAGGGTGACAGCAGCTAGAGCAAGGGGATTTGGGTATTTCCCTTTGGCAGCCAATCATGTGGGGGTTCATGCTGGTGAGGGGGACAGATGTCACTGATCCGGGGTCGTCGCGGATCCTGGGTCTGTCGTCCCACCACCCCGTGTGTGGCCCTCCTGGCAGGGGGTGCATGTTCCTGTAATCCTGGCTTCGGATCACGTTGGATAACTAGGGATGAAGCCGCTTGATGAAGGACCTATCTTGGAGAGGACCGAGCATGAGGCTGGCCTCTCAAGAGAGGCCTTGAACTGTATCGAAGGATGCACCGTTTACCGAAAGACTTGATGGTGATCGCCTGTCAGTTTCAAGTTCTACAAGAAGGTAATCTGGAGAGATACGGGTGCTGAATCCTGTGTTCTGGGAATTCCGGACCAAAAAGTATCTCCACCTATGGGAAGGTCTGTGGCAGAGACTGTACCATGTTCCATGTGACATTCTGGCTGCTAGGTTAGTGAGAGAAACCCATCCAGATGCGCAATACCCACTCTGGCGATTAAAATACCGCACCTGAACCTATTTACCTGTTACCCTTCCACCCTTTCAAACACTTATTTTATTCTTCTACCAAGTTCAGCAAATAAATCTTTAAAAAGGAATTGTAAATTGTGGACATTGAACTTTCTCTACTCTCATCCATCACTCTGGACAGCGAGGAAATAGAGGTAACATGCCGCCCGAAAAAATTTCCAGCAGCTCCTTCGTGGGTAGTGCTACACAAATAATAATTATTATTATTTATTATTATTATTATTATTATTATTATTATTATTATTATTATTATTATTATTATAATAATAATATAGGATTTATATAGAGACAACAGTTTGCACAGTGCTTTACAACATAGGGCTAACTGTAATCCTGTTTGTTTCTAGACATTTGAAAGAGTGGCTGTTTTTACAAGTTACATTTTTTTTTTCAATAACACACCCTATTCTCCAATTAATATTTAGCAAATATTGTAGGGATGAACAAACCTGTCAAAATGTTATTTGCAGTGAACTCAGCAAAATATCTGCTAAACCCGAGTAAATTTCTGAATCCCACTGATCTATGGGAGCTAAAGCTTTTTTCTGGCCTTTTTAACACCAGTTTGCTAACTTTTGTTAAAAATGCATTTTTCAATAAACCAGAAAATCTGTCATTTAGAGGCGGCAGCACTACCACCTCCAAATGACAGATCCCCACCAGATTGTTTGTAAACAAATGGGCCAGGGATTCTTGGTGACATCATTGACCAAATATGTTCAT
Source organism: Rana temporaria (assembly GCF_905171775.1). Lineage (NCBI taxonomy): Eukaryota > Metazoa > Chordata > Amphibia > Anura > Ranidae > Rana > Rana temporaria. Next base: position 285,506,092 of record NC_053492.1, read on the forward strand.
GACTGTATTTTGTCAATGGCATTGCCCAGGATCCCCACGGCTGTGTTTACATTTCTTTAGCACTGGTGAGCTGTCATTTGTGAAGGGAGTAGCAGCAGGGCAGCATTGTTATGGTGGCAGGTTAGCATCATTGCACATCCCTCATCTTGACTGACAGTGTGGATCTACATTGCTGGACAACATGAAGTTCGACTTACATACCCACAAGGGATGTTGTGGCCTGGAGGGGGTGCAGGATGACTTATCAGAATCTTGAATAAGTGGGCCCGCAGATATCAGTCCCTCCTTCCCCTCACATGAACGAGTATGGCGTACATAATACTCCTTGTTTCTTATTTTTAACAAAATTGTCAATAAATACACCCACACCATTGTTAATAAAAAAAAAATATATATATATATATATATATATACACACAGTATCTCTCAAAAAAGTGAGTACACTCCTCACATTTTTGTAAATATTTTAGTATATCTTTTCATGTGACAACATGAAGAAATGACACTTTGATACAATGTAAATTAGTACAGCTTAAAATAACTCAACACGCAGCCATCTTGATCATTCTCTGCTTCAGTATGTCACAGTACATGTTGGCATACATGGTTCCCTCAGTGAACTATAGGTCCCCCAGTGCCCCTCAGCTGGTTGCCGCCACACACGCTTGACACCATCTGAACTAAATACGTTTATTTTGGTCTCATCACACCACAGGACACGGTTCCAGTAATTCATATCCTTAGTCTGCTTGTCTTCAGCAAACTGTATGTAGGCTTTCTTGTGCATCATCTTTAGAAGAGGCTTTCTTCTGGGACGACAGCCATGCAAACCAATTTGATGCAGTGTGCAGCTTATTGTCTGAGCACTGACAGGCTGACCCCCCACCCCTTCAACCTCTGCAGCAATGCTGGCAGCACTCATACATCTATTTCCCAATGACAACCCCTGAATTTGACGCTGAGCAAGTGCACTTAACTTCTTCAGTCGACCATGCCGAAGCCTGTTCTGAGTTGAATGTGTCCTGTTTAACTGCTGCATGGTCTTGGCCACCGTGCTTCAGCTCAGTTTCAGGGTCTTTGAAATCTTCTTATAGCCCAGGCCATCTTTATGTAGACGCAGTGGTTCTCAACTACTGTCCTCTGAACCCACTAAGAGGCCAGATTTTAAGTATTACCTTGGGAAGATGCAGACTAGAGTACTACAATCACTGAGCAGCAATTGATATCACCTGTTATGCATTTCAGTTATCTTGCAAACCTCGCCTGTTAGTGGGTCCTGAGGACAGGAGTTGAGAACCACTAATGTAGAGTAACAATTCTTTTTTTCAGATCCTCAAAGAGTTCTTTGCCATGAGGTGCCATGTTGAACTTCCAGTGATTACACTGTTATACAAGCTGTACTCTCACTATGTTACAATGCAGAAAAGTGTAATTTCTTCAGTGTTGTCACATGAAAAGATATAATAAATTATTTACAAAAATGTGAGGGGTATACTCACTTTTCTGAGATACTATATATACCAATAAGTGCACAATCCTAAAAATCTGAAAACAATATTTGACAAATAAATAGTCCACATTAATATTTAAATGAATAGTCCATAGGTGCTCTTGTGTAGAATCATGAATATCCATGCTTTTCTACTGTATGTTCTCTCACAACAAATGAAAAATTAAGCCTCTTACCAGAAGGGGAAAAGGGGGGAGGGGTAGGAACATAAGGGCAGCTGCTGAGGCTGGCTCAACACATGCTCAAACCTACAAATCTTGTGGTGGACTATCTCGGTACTGATAAACAGAAGAATATATTCATTACATATAAAAGAAAAAACATACAAGAATCACATTCAAATTATTTGAATAAACAATGCACAAATACTCAAAAGTTTCCCCAAGAGATATCTTTTGATGGAGTGTTTCTAATAGATTACCCAGTCCTCTACTAGTTTCACGGTATGAACACTGCTTCATCGGGAGGAGTAATCTATAAGACAAATTATCAAATAAAACGCAAGAACACATAACAAAAGTTTATAGCAAGCATAATGTAACAAATATAGTTCAGCGGTGACATTGGAAAGTTGCTTATCCAACAGGTCATTTACCAAGAAGGGATGGATCCCAGATTACAGGGATCAAACTCGCTTAGTTGTAATTAAAACCAAGTGCGATGTTCCACCCCTTCAACTCCACGAGAGACCTTCCTCTTGTTATAATAGTAACTTTGCCTGGATATGGAAATGCTTCTAATATACTCCCAGCTCTACAGATAATCCTCCTGAGTGCTCTCCAGCACAAGGAGATATTAAGAAGGGAGAAAATTCATAGTGCAGTATGTAAACAAGCGTTTATTGAACAATTGTAAAGTGAAAAAACAGTGCAGCGCAAATGTTTAAATATAAAGTAAATGTATAAACAATGAATATAATAATGAATACAATCATATCAGAAAGAATTTATATAAGAAAAAAAGTCCATGTGAGTGAAAAGTTCATAAGGAGTAATAAATCCAAACATCCAATCCATAAATCGGCATAAGGTGCAAGTGCAAACAAAGTGACCACAGCAATCTCCTCCACCGTATATAAGTCGGCCTCTCACCTTAAGATATCGACCTTAAAAGGTCACAGGGCATATCAACAAATACCACAGGTTCAAAATGAGACGTCCATGGGAAAGGAATTGGCAACTCAAGATAGCATACTAGGTCTTTTCCAAAACAATTTCCAGCAGTGTCATCGACAAGTGCAAGAACGTTTATTTCAAAGGCAAAATACAAATGTAAACTCACATGTTATGACACTCTGTAAGCCGAGTGTCAGCTGAAGGAGCATGTAATGTATTACAGGCAGCAGCGGTCATAGGTGACGTCTTGCGTGGCTCCACCCCCCGTACGCGTTACATCCCGGGGGCGGGACTTCCTCAGCATGGGGCAGGAAAGAACACGCTGGACGTCCTACTGTGGAAGGTTTATACGCAGCCATGGCAACCCATCATCCAATCCAGCTCATAAAAAGATGGCCAATTGCGGTATCATATAGGAACAAAACCTTATCTGTAGATGGAAAGGGAGGGGGAAAGAAAACGAACACCAATTCGGTTGCCAGGCTACACATAGGAACAAGGAAATAACAAGCTGACATTAACCCAGGCCTGGTCATTAGCTGGATAGGGATAACAAGCACAGATCAAAGGAAAAAAAGGAAAAAAAGGAAAAAAATCCAAATGTACTATACTCAATAACCGCAATGTAGCCTAGTATAATCATAATGAAAAATGAATATATTAAAATATACTCATCTGCACCAACATGCATACTTGTAAAGAAATTTTAAATAAAAAAAGGGGACCTCATCCACGATCGCCACTGATAACATAATACACATAATATACATATGATACATTACATACAGGAAAAATAATAATAATCATAAAAAATTATAAAAAAAAATATAACAATAGAATAAAGGCATAAAATATTACCCAATATATAATTGGATATTATAAAAAATTATTAAAACAATTTTTTAATTAGTAAAATCTAATAATAAGCCACATAATAAATCTATCTATCAGAAATAAAACAATTTAGATCGAATTCCACATTCAAGCCTGCAGGGAATGCAACTTTGATCTCAAAAATTCAATATGATTCGCGGCGGCTTTATTGACGGATAAAATGTCCACCCCTCCAGTGTTTGGACACCTTCTCAATCCCCCAAAATTTCAAACCCTTATGCCGCATACACACCATCACTTTATGTGATGAAAAAAAACGACACTTTCTGTGAAGTAAAAAATGACGTTTTTGAAACTTCAATTTTCAAAGATGAAGTTGCCTACACACCATCGTTTTTCTCACAATGTTCTTGCAAAGTGAGGTTACGTTCCACCACGTTTTACCATTGAAGCTTGCTTCATAAGTAGCTTCTGGGCATGCGTGGATGAAAAAACGTCTTAGAAAACGACGTTTTTTGCTACACACGGTCAATTTCTGTGAAGTAAAAAGTGCACTTTTGAAAAACGACACATAAAATTGAAGCATGCTTCAATTTTTTTTGGTCGTTTTTTACAAGACATAAAACAACGTTTTCCCCCACACACAGTCAATTAAAGTGACGTTTTTAAAAACGTCATTTTTTTTCATCACATAAAGTGATGGTGTGTACGCAGCATTAGGATCACGTTGATGGTATTTTCTAAAGTGTTGAGAGACGCTATGCGTCTTCACCCCTCTTTTGATGTTACTAATGTGTTCACCCACACGTACGTGGAGTGCACGAGAGGTGTGCCCCACGTACTGTAGTCCACATTCACATTCGAGCATATACACCACCCCTACGGTGGTGCATGTAATAAGCTGTTTAATAGGATATTCAACATGTGTAACAGAGGAGCTGAATGTTTTATGTTTTTTAATATTGTTTTTTGCATGCTTACAGGTCGCACAATGACCGCAGGCATAAAAAACGGATAAAAAATTAAACTCCATAGTCTGTCTGACGATGAGTCAAATAAAGAATGGTGTGACTTCTTCACTAACAAAGGTTTTGACTTATTAAGATTATTGCTCTCCCGTAAGCAACGTAAAAAGAAGTGGCTTGAAGGCCAGATTAAGGTTATTACAGACCGTATTGAACCTTGTAAGGATACCCCTGAGTTTATCCATCTCTCTGGAGAATTAAAAACTAAATAAATTAGGTGGGATAAAGAAATACAGGATAAAAAACTTAAGAAATTCTTGTGCGATTTGAATGACTTTGGAGTGCACCATGTCTTCAAATGGCAATCTTTGATTACTACACAACCTGATCACTCTTAGTTGGTATCAATGGATACTACTGAACCAACATCGGAGGATCCTATCCCTGTTACCCAGGGTTCTCAGATCTCTTGGGCTAATGTAGTGGGATCCCATATTATGCCCACTAGAGCTAACACTCCTAAGTCTAGGGGACAGGGTCTATCTAAGATCAGGGGAAAAGGAAAGGGCAGAGGTAGGGGTGGGTACATTGAGCCTGTGGCTACCCTCCGTATCCTCAACAGCCTACGTACTATGACAATCCCCCTTGGTGATCAGTTCCCAATAGGGGTAATGAACAACAACGAGGAAGAGGCGGTTACCCCCCGAGGGCACCTCCGTTACCTACCTACAACCATTATGCCCCTTTACAGGATTATTGGGAGGAGCGACCTCCTAATAACCATCATTTTTTAGGTCAGGAGAGGGCCCCACCTCAGACTCCAACTTGGGCAGGGGATTGGAGAGAACCCCCGGTCCCCCCCCCGGGTCCGGTCGGAAATGGACAATCCAGTCTAAAAAGGAAAAACTGAGAGGAACCAGGGGGGGTCGACGAGACCAAAAGGCAAAGACCGTATTAGGTACAGGGATTTTTAATTTAAGTGGTATTCCTCTTTTGGATGACGAGATACGAGTACTAGATAAGGGGTTGAAGTTTGCTAAAATCTAAACAAATTTCAAACCTATGTAAATGTTAAAAAATATGTGGTTTGAATATGAAAAAGTATTTTCTTTCAAACCCCATAGAGAGAAATGTCCCTGTATCCATTTCTAAGCATTTTTATCTTAGGAACAAGTCTGTGTTTAATCCACAGTGTAATGATAACAGGCATCTTTATGTTTTTAAGAATATGGTGTGCAGTGACCTAGAGGGTCTTCGGATCAAGAAGGTCCGGGATTCACAACACATCAAACGTGGTATTATGTCATTGGAACAAAGAAATTATATGGTTATCCGCCCTGCGGATAAGGGTGGGGAGTTAGTGGTGCTCAGTAAATTATACTATCAGGAAGAGATGACCAGACTTTTGAGTGATCGTAATACATACTCATTATTAAGAGGAGACCCGATGGTACAGTTTAAGAATGAGTTGCATTCTTTGATAGAGGGTGGTAAAAGTGAGGGGATTTTAAATAATAAGGAGGCCTCTTATTTGGACCCTTTTTATTGTCGTACACCCATTATTTATTGCTTGCCCAAATTACATAAGGATTCAGAACGACCACCGGGTCGTCCGATTGTCAGTGGTATTAACTCAGTGACATCCCGGTTGGGACAGTATCTGGACTTTTTCCTTCAGCCTTTAGTATGTAAGATGAAAGCTTACCTGCGTGATACTAAACAAATCATTCAGACATTGGAAACTTTATCATGTACATCTAATACCATTTTGATAACTGCAGATGTCGGATCCTTATATACTGTCATTGATCACGAGGCTGCTTTAGCCTCAGTTTCATGGGTATTGGCAGGTACCGATTTGAGTAGCCAACATATTCAGTTTCTTTTAGATGGTCTTAACTTTTGTCTTCTAAAAAATTACTTTTGGTTTAATAAGGACTTTTATTTGCAGCAGTGTGGAGTTGCGATGGGCGCTCGTTTTGCTCCCAGTGTGGCCAACTTATTTATGGCCCACTGGGAGGAAGATGTAGTGTTCCACGACCAACCGCCACAACTCCTTTGCTACAAAAGGTATATTGACGATTTGGTAATGGTATGGGAAGGAGATATGTCCAGTCTCCAACTGTTTATGGACAAGTTGAATACTAATGGACAAGAACATTGTACTCACTTGGACAGTGGCCCATGACCAGATTACTTTTTTAGATCTTGAGATTTAAAAAAAAGATAATAAGCTGCATATTAGGAATCACTTTAAGACCATGGACCGTAATGGTTATATACCCCTCACCAGTTATCATAGGCTCTGGTTGTGTAATATCCCGAGAGGGCAGTTTGTCAGATTACATAGAAATTCTACATCTGAGGTGGACTTCCTCCCGCAGTCACAAGTATTAGCCAAAAGGTTTGTACAAAAGAGTTACTCACAGCCCTCTATTGATCAAGAAATTGAAACAGTGAGGGCTATGGACATGAGTACCATCATTGCAGATAAACCAGTTGGCTCTAGTGTTCAAGAGACTATGAGTGGGTGCAAGATGGTTTTGGATTTTAATATACAGCATAAAAAATTAGAGAGAATTGTAGCCAAATATTGGCCCATTCTGAAGGGAGATGCGATTCTGGGCCCTTTTCTTCCAGACCGACCTCAGTTTATTTACAGAAAAGCACCTGCCCTGAGGGACACTATTGCCCCTGGAGTGATTGATCCTCCTATTATCGCTCAGCCTAAGATGTTTAATTTTTTATCAGGTTTTTATGCCTGCGGTCGTTGTGAGACCTGTAAGCATGCAAAAAACAATATTAAAAAACGTTAAACATTCAGCTCCTCTGTTACACATGTTGAATATCCTATTAAACAGCTTATTACATGCACCACCGTAGGGGTGGTGTATATGCTTGAATGTAAATGTGGACTATAGTACGTGGGGCACACCTCTCGTGCACTCCACGTACTTTAGAAAATACCATCAACGTGATCCTATAGGGTTTGAAATTTTGGGGGATTGAGAAGGTGTCCAAACACTGGAGGGGTGGACATTTTCTGGGTTCTGGATACTGCGGCCTGGGGTCTAGCTTGCCTGTCCTGGGGTTTGGCTGCTGCTCCTGGGGTCTGGTTGCTGGTCCTGGGGCCTGGGGATCTGGCTCTTTGGGCCTGGAGTCTGCTGGTGCTGGGCTGCTGGTCCTGGGGTCTGGCTTATGGGGTCAGGTGTCTGGCTGCTGGGGCCAGGGGTTTGACTGCTGGTCCTGGAGACCGACTGCTCCCCTGGGTCAACGATACCGGCTCTTATTGACCCCACATCTCTCCATAAAGAGGACCTGTCACACTGATTCCTATTACAAGGGATGTTTACATTCCTTGTAATAGGAATTAAAGTGATAAAAAAAAATGTAAAAAAAAGTGTAAAAATAAAAAAATAAGTAAAATAAAAATAAAATAAACATTTTTTTTTAAATGCCCCTGTCCCTGGTAGCTCACGCGCAGAAGCGAACATGCATGCAAGTCCCGCCTACATATGTAAACGCCATTCAAACCCCACATGTGAGGTATCGTCACGTGCGTTAGAGCATGTGCAACAATTCTAGCACTAGACCTCCTCTGTAACCCAAAAATAGTAACCTGTAAAAAATGTTAAAGCGTCGCCTATGTAGATTTTTAAGTACCAAAGTTTGGCGCCATTCCATGAGTGTGCGCAATTTTAAAGCGTGACATGTTAGGTATCTATTTACTCGGCGTAATATCATCTTTCACATTATACAAAAAAATTGGGCTAACTTTACTGCTTTGTTATTTTTTAATTCATGAAACCGTTTTTTTTCCCCAAAAAAGGCTTTTGAAAAATTATTGCGCAAATACCGTGCAAGAAAAAAAGTTGCAATGACCGCCATTTTATTTCCTAGGGTGTCTGCCAAAAAATATATATAATGTTTGGGGGTTCTGATTAATTTTTTAGCAAAAAAATTTAGATTTTTACATGAAGGAGAGAAGTGCCAAAATAGGCCCGGTTGTAAAGTGGTTAAAAAGTGTGCAAGTGTAATGCCGCGTACACACCATCACTTTATGTGATGAAAAAAAATTACGTTTTTAAAAACGTCACTTTAATTGACTGTGTGTGGGGGAAAACGTCGTTTTATGTCTTGTAAAAAACGACCAAAAAAAATTGAAGCATGCTTCAATTTTATGTGTCGTTTTTCAAAAGTGCACTTTTTACTTCACAGAAATTGACCGTGTGTAGCAAAAAACGTTGTTTTCTAAGACGTTTTTTCATCCACGCATGCCCAGAAGCTACTTATGAAGCAAGTTTCAATGGTAAAACGTGGTGGAACGTAACCTCACTTTGCAAGAACATTGTGAGAAAAACGATGGTGTGTAGGCAACTTCGTCTTTGAAAATTGAAGTTTCAAAAACGTCATTTTTTACTTCACAGAAAGTGTCGTTTTTTTTTCATCACATAAAGTGATGGTGTGTATGCGGCATAAGAATTGATGCTGGTTTGAAGCCACAGGGTAGTCACACCAAACATTGGTTTGCTCACTTTGCATTTTGTAAACTGATAAAAATAAACAATTAAAACATTCATATTTTTGAAAGCATTCTTACCTTACAGCTTTTCTTCGCAGCTGCCTAGAACTTTTGCACATTACTGTATAAGTGTGGGTGGGCAAAAGAGTGCTCAGCCCACTCCTTCTGTAAATCAGTTTACATACAGTATTTATGTATTCCAAATGTATGCTTAGCTACTGTAGCTACTTGTCCAAGGTTCTCCTTGAAACCTAATTCTCTTGCAGCATATACACGTATTATTCAATATGTGGCTAAAAGAAAGAATAAAATGTGATTTATCTCATTTTCTAAGCTAAGGGAAAATTCAATCACCATCATTTTCTTTTGTTTACCTTTCACCTTACTATCCACATTATTGTTAGAATGTCAAAGCATGACATATGAAAATGATCGGTCAGACAGAGGAGATTCCAAAAATAATGGGTCAAAACTAGAATGAACAAACAGAACTGGTCTTGTTTCAGTCACGTAATGTTCTTGCAGTGCTTATTTGGCACATATAGTGTCACACTTGGTATTCCACTAAGCCAAGCAAGAGCAAAAGAACGGAGAGTGTCTAGACATAAAAAAGTCATAAAAGTCAGCATGAAGATCCCTATAAATTCCCTGAACTTTGTACACAAAACAATTAATAAGCACTGATGACATATGGCACAAATAGAAATTACAAGAAAAATCATATGGGAATACGGTATACAAGTGATCATCTATGAAAGTCAGCAAAGATGATTTACTAAAGTAAAGTGAAATAAAATATAGTTAAAGCCAAAGTTCTGGCATGGTTCAGCTTGGATGCCAAGCTGATCCCTGTGAAAACTGGAGATCACTGTATGGGCAGTCCCCGAGTTACAAACATCTGACTTACATACGACTCATACTTACAGAAGGAGAGAACAGGAAGTGGGAAGAAATCTACCCCTAGGAATGGAAATTCTCTCCTGAAAAATGTATTATGAGAAAAAGGTGTCTCCTCTCCACGGAAGTTTTATCACCGATCCTTGTTTCCACAACAATCCCAAATTTTATAAATCCACAGGGACAGAAAGTGAGGTAAATCTTATGAACAGGGGCATAGACAAAAAATGTTACAGGGGTGTTAACTCTTCCCTATGCTATCCAAAAAGCTTAAACATGATTTTTTTTGGGCTGGAGTTAAACTTAAAGGGGTAGATCCACAAAGATCTGCCTATCTTTAGGCAAGCGTAGCGTATCTAAGATACACTACGCCGCTGTAACTTACATTTTCTTCTTGTGAATCCTCAAAGAATCCACGTGGTAAGTTACGGCGGCGTAGTGTATCTATTGCGGCGTAAGGGCGCGAAATTTCAAATGGGAGTGATGGGGCGTGTTCTATGCAAATACGTCGTGACCCGACGTAAACAACGTTTTTTTGGAACGGCGCATGCGCCGTCCTTAAAATATCCCAGGGTGCATTGCGACAAAGTACGCCGCAAGGACGTATTGGTTTAGACGTGAAAGTAAATGACGTCACATTCCTATTCACGAACGACTTACGCAAACGACGCAAAAAAATTAAAATTAGACGCGGGAACGACGGCCATACTTAACATTGAGTACGCCACCATATAGCAGCTTTAACTATACGCCGGAAAAAGCCGAACGGAAACGACGTAAAAAAATGCGTCGGCCGCTCGTACGTTCGTGGATCGTCGGAAATAGCTAATTTGCATACTCGACGCGGAAACGCCCCCTAGCGGACGCTGAAAAATTGCATTTAAGATCCGACGGCGTACTAAGGCGTACACCTGTCGGATCTAACCCAGATGGCGTCGTATCTTGTTTTGTGGGTACAAAACAAAGATACGAGGCAGGAAATTTAAAATTACGCGTAATTCTTTTGTGGATCTGCCCCAAAAAATGTATCTGTTCCAACTTACATACAAATTCAACTTAAGAACAAATTTACAGATCCTATCTTTTTTGTAACCCGGGGACTGCCTGTAGTAGGCACTTGTAGTACAGTGATCACTGCTAGCTTCTAGGTCCCCTGCTGAGTGAACACAGGGGGCAACTCGGATGCCATTTAACGGACACTTTGCATTTTCTCAATAATTGTAAGGTATTCTGTGATTGGATGAGGTGTGGTTGGGGGGAGGGGGCAGTCATGTCACAGTCTTCACCTGTTCCAATTAGAGATTGCTTTGAAATAAAACTGGCATTCACATGCCAGTTCCAGTATTTTGGGGTTCCTGGCAATTGGATATGAGCCCTGCCAAGTGCCCTGTAAACAATGGTTCTAGAAGAATTTACGGAATTGAATAGTTTTTAAAGGTTTTTGTATGCATGAGGTTGTGTAGCAGCAAGCTTCGGGTACTTAATCTGCCATTTCATTTCCTACACTCTCTTTCAGTTTAAAGGACATTTAAAGAACAGTATTACACACATACAAAACACACACATTGGTCCTAGCAATTGCTCCTATTTGGAAACATAGGGGCAGATTCTCGTAGAATGGCGTAACTTAGGGGGGCGTAACGTCTCTCATTTACGTTACGCCGCTGCAAGTTTTTCAGGCAAGTGCTTTATTCACAAAGAACTTGCCTGTAAAGTTGCCGCGGCGTAGCGTAAATCACCCGGCGCAAGCCCGCCTAATTCAAATTAGGCGGGTACGGGGCGTGTAGCACTTAAATTAGGCGCGTTCCCGCGCCAAACGTACTGCGCATGCACCGTCCGTAAAATATCCCAGGGTGCATTGCTCCAAATGACGTCGCAAGGACGTCATTGGTTTCGACGTGAACGTAAATGGCATCCAGCCCCATTCACGGACGACTTACGCAAACGACGTAAATGTATAAATTTAGACGCGGGAACGATGGCCATACTTAACATTGGTTGCGCCTCATATACCCAGGAGCAACTTTACGCCGGGAAAAGCCTAACGTAAACGTCGTAACTTTACTGGGTCGGCCGTGCGTACGTTCGGGAATTTGCGTATCTAGCTAATTTGCATACTCGACGGGGAAAACGACAGAGGCGACACCTAGCGGGAAAAAAAATTGCATTTAAGATCCGATGGCGTAAGAGCCTTACGCCTGTCGGATCTAATGGATATCTATGTGTAACTTATTCTAAGAATCAGTCGCATTGATACGACGGCCCAGATTAGGATTTACGACGGCATACATGGCGTTGCACCGTCGTAAGCCCTTTGAGAATCTGGGCCTTTATTTCCCACAGGAGACACTTTTCTACTGTCCTATGGGAAAATCATAATGGTCAACATAGACAAGTCCATCTCCCGCTCTGCTATTTGTATGATTCTTCTAAAATGTCAGAATACCTTATTATGCAGGGATGATGAACAGGGGAAAAAATGACCATAGCAAACAAATCCCCACCAAATCCCCACCAGCTTCAGTTTATGTAAAATATAAAGCTAACACTATGAAGTTGATTTACTAAAACTGGAGTGTGCAAAAACTAGTGCAGCTGTGCATGGTAGCCAATCAGCTTCTAACTTCAGTTTGTTCAATTAAGCTTTGACAATAATACCTGGAAGCTGATTGGTTTCTATGCAAAGCTGCACCTCCTATTTACACTACGCCGCCCCAACTTACAGGAGCAAGTGCTGTAGTCCCCAAACACTTGCTCCATAATTTGCGGCGGCGTAGTGTAATTGGCCCGGCGTTTCGCCGCGTAATTCCAAGGGGGCGGCTTGTATTTAAATTAAGCGCGCCCCCGTGCCGATCGAACTGCCCATGCGCCGGGCTTAAAATAGCCCAGTGCGCATGCTCCAGTTCTCGACGGAAAACGTCAATGACTCCGACGTGTGCGTCATTGACGTAAAGTCGTATTCAAGAACGACTTAGGAAAACAACGTACCCGACAGGAAAAGACGACGCAGACCCGACGCCATACTTAACATGGCATACGGCGGACTGGCGTAAGGTTACCCCTCATATAGCAGGGGTAATCTTGCGCTTACGCAAACGACGTAAGCGACGGCTACGCGACGCAAATTCGTTCGGGAATCGGCGTATCAGGCTCATTTGCAAAAACAAATGAGACCTAAACGTAAACGCTACCTAGCGGTCGGCGTTGTATTGCATTTAGGATCCAACGGTGTAAGTGATTTACAACAGTCGGATCCTAGCCTAAATCCGTCGTATCTTGTTTTGTGAATTTAAAACAATGATACGCCAGCGGGAAATTTGAATTACGCCAGTGTATCAGTAGATACTCCGGCGTAACTCTTCTGAGAATCTGGCCCTCTGTCTCCAGGGCAGTGTAAGCGCTGCACGCCGTGCAATATCGATGGCGTCCGTGAACCGGAATACAGAGGCCGGAAGTGCATTCCAAGGTGGAACGCAAACACCGCAGACCGGAAGTGACGTCGTGTCCAATGACAACCGCTGTTTCATCCGATCTAGCTGACCATTCACAAGGTCAGATATAGATACACACATGCTCAAGGGAAGTGGCAGGATGTGCAGAAACCATATACACAGTAAACAATGTAATAATTAAAAACGAACCAGGAGATTAATAAAAGCAATAAAAATTGATAAAATGATAATTAAATTGTAACAAATATGAAGATATTTAAAACGAAAACAGGCGGGGCCCGCGGGGCCCCCTATTGGACAGGGCCCATGGGCTTGAGCCCAGTCAAGCCCAACTACAGGAATGTTTACTCGCATGTACACACAAATACATTAAATCAAACAATAGTAAAGCAAAAAAGTGTATATAATGTAATCACAATAGTGTATAGGTCAAAATAATCCCTAGGAACACACATTCCAAAACTTCTGATTAAACGTATTTATTTACCTCCGAATTGGAAGAAGGATTCCTGCAAAAAAAAAAAAAATACTTAGAGTTTGGATGCCCCTTGTCGGTGTCTTGCCCGTCGTCCATCGCGTCCTGCCCGTCGTCCAGCGCGTCCATCGGCGGCCTCGTCCGGTCCGGCGTCCTTCTGCGGCCATCCCCACTTCCCGCGCTCTGTTCGAACCACTGCGCCGACATATACCAAGCGGAGTACACTTGTGTATAGTCGGGCTGGCTCGGCTCCTCTCGCATAAACGACGTACAGGACGCACACGACGTGACCGCGAGAGGAGCCGAGCCTGCCCGACTATACCCGAGTGTACTGCGCTCGGTATATGTTGGCGCAGTGGTTCGAACAAAGCGCGGGTATCGGCGTATATCGCGCACCCACAATTTTGCCCTGTTTTTCAGGGCAAAAAAGTGCGCGGTATACGCCGATAAATACGGTACACACTTGCTCAACAAAACCCGCCTTACCCCAGATTCTAGAAGCATTGATTAAAACAAAATCAATGTACTTTTATGTTGTCCTTGACACTGAAACAAACATGAGAATTGTTTGGATTATCTATGTTGTTTGATGCCCCAGGATTAGTTTGTCTAATCAATTCTGAGCTCTGATTATTTGTTGACATTTCAACCATGGATGACGCACTGTATTCCTGACTATAGACATATGGTTGCATTCTTAATTTTCAGAAACAGACCAATAGAATTTTTTTTATTATTGTTTTTTTTTTTTTTACCAGATCTCAGGTTTAACTTACATAATTCATTTAACTGGATATAAACGTTTGTTAAAATATAAAAAAAATTTTTTTTGAACAGAATATTGGATTTTTATGTATTGTAGAGTTCTTATGTCCTATTTTACCTCAACCACAGAATATGTTCGAAGTAAACTGAATTAAAATAGTAGTTACTTACAACAAATCAAAATAATAAACATATTTAATACATATTTTTTTTTTTTTTTTAGTCTACTGCCTGTCATGATGTCATTTTTGTGAAGTGTAGCATCATATAAAGAAAGAGCTTTAAAAAAAAAAAAAAATAGACTAATCCTGTGCTCTTATCACATGTTTAGATCTACACTCAACAGGCACTTTTTTAGGTACGCCTTGCAATAACCGAGTTGGATCCATTTTCTCTTCAGAACTACCTTAATTCTTTGTGGCATAGATTCAACAAGGTGTTAGAATTAGGGTTGTCCCGATACTGATACTAGTATCGGTATCGGGACCGATACTGAGCATTTGCGTGAGTACTTTTATTCGCGCAAATGCTCCCGATGCTTCTGCCGATACTTTTTTTTTTAAGGTGACGAGCGGGCTGAGAGGGGGCGGAGAGGGGGCGGAGAGTGGGCGGAGAGCAGGACTAGCAGGAGCCCCAGCAAGATCCCCACTGCGGAGTGCAGCTCCATCATCTGATCCTCCTCCATCCTCCCCACAGACACCTGTCATCCCCGGACAGAACAGTACATCCCCGGACATACCGCCAGTACAGAGCAAGGAGGGGGCGGGGGCCACACAGACTGGAGAACTCCCGAATGTCAGAGGAGCAGGGCGTGTCTGAAAGAGGGAAATCCCGGCCAGCCAATTGGATGGACGAGAGGTACGCACTCACCAATTAGGAGTGTGGGCTGCGCACGTGGGCGTGTCTATGGGCGGGTAAGTCACGGAACATGCTGCAAGGCATGTCTAGAACTACATTTCCCGTCATCTTCCTAGACATATGACGTCACGGCCCATAGGTGACCCTCCATGGACGCCTCAGATGGCAGCCAGGGAGAGGACACACACCGGCTCAGCAAGTTCCTCCTGTCCGCCTGGGTCGAGCTAGGTACTGGCACTGTGTGTAGCATGGGGAAGGGGGGCGTGGCAGGTCTGGGCGGAGCTCTACACAAGTTTAGGGATTGCTGAGACTTGTAATGCTGCACGATGGTAATGACAAAGACAGTGTGCAGGAGTTCTGTAGAGCTGGGAAAGTCATAATAGAAGACCCCTGTAATCTATATACATGGGGGGGAGGGGCTGTGTCTTAATGATCTCTGACCTCGCACTGACCTTAAAGTGACCCTATCGTTAAAGTAGAATCGCAGCGGAAACAGTTTTTATTTCATATTAGAGTATCTTTTTAACCATTTCAGCGCTGGATTATTTGGCTGCCCAATGACGGGCCATTTTTTGCGATTCGGCACTGCGCCGCTTTAACCACTTAAGGACTGCCTCCTAAACATATACGTCGGCAGAATGGCACGGCTGGGCATAAGCACGTACGTCCTCTTTAAGTGCCCAGCCGTGGGTCGCGGGCACTTGACTGTGACCGTGGGACCAGCGGACCCAATCGCCGCTGGAGTCCCACGATCGGTCCCCGGAGCTGAAGAACGGGGAGAGCTGTGTGTAAACACAGCTTCCCCGTTCTTCACTGTGGCGCGGTCATTGATCGTGTGTTCCCTTTTATAGGGAAACACAATCAATGACGTCACACCTACAGCCACACCCCCCTACAGTTAGAAACACAAATGAGGTCACACTTAACCCCTTCATCACCCCCTTGTGGTTAACTCCCAAACTGCAATTGTCATTTTCACAGTAAACAATGCATTTTTAATGCATTTTTTGCTATGAAAATGACAATGGTCCCAAAAATGTGTCAAAATAGTCTGATGTGTCCGCCATAATGTCACAATAATGAAAAAAAAAACGCTGATCGCCGCCATTAGTAGTAAAAAAAAAAAATGAATAAAAATGCAATAAAACTATCCCCTATTTTGTAAACGTTATAAATTTTGCGCAAACCAATCGATAAACGCTTATTGCGATTTTTTTTACCAAAAATAGGTAGAAGAATACGTATCGGCCTAAACTGAGGGGAAAAAAAATTATATATTTTTGGGGGATATTTATTATAGCAAAAAGTAAAAAATATTGATTTTTTTTCAAAATTGTCGTTCTATTTTTGTTTATAGCGCAAAAAAATAAAAACCGCAAAGGTGATCAAATACCACCAAAAGAAAGCTATATTTGTGGGGAAAAAAAGGACGCCAATTTTGTTTGGGCGCCACAGCGCAATTGTCAGTTAAGGCGACGCAGTGCCAAATCGCAAAAACTGGCCAGGTCCTTTAGCTGCCTAAAGGTTCGGGTCTTAAGTGGTTAACTGACAATTGCGCGGTCGTGCGACGTGGCTCCCAAACAAAAGTGCTGCTTATCAGTGCCAGCCACCTATCAGTGCCCATAACTGCCGCCTATCAGTGCCAGCCACCTGTCAGTGCCATCAGTGCCCATAACTGCTGCCTATCAGTGCCCATCAGTCAGTGCCATCTATCAGTCCCCATGAGTCAGTGCCACTTATCAGTGCCCATCAGTCGAACTGACACTTGGCATTAAAAAAAGTATCGGTAATCGGTATCGGCGAGTACATGAAAAAAAGTATCGGTACTTGTACTAGGCCCTAAAAAAGTGGTATCGGGACAACCCTAGTTAGGATGGAAACATTACTTAGAAATGCTGGACCATATTGACATGATAGCATCATGCAGTTCCTGCATATTTTCCGGCTGCACATCCATGATGCAAATCTCCTGTTCCACCACATCCCAAAAGTGCTCTCTTGAATTGAGATCTGGTGACTGTGGAGGCCATTGGAGGACAGTGAACTCATTGTCATGTTCAAGACACCAGTGGTGAGATGATTTGAGCTTTGTGACATGGTGCATTATCCTGCTGGAAGTAACCATCAGAAGATGGGTACACTGTAGTCATAAAGGGAATGGTCAGCAGTGGATCAGCAGTTTTTGAAATACTCAGATACTGCATATCAACCAGGCGGGAACACCTAAGGTACTGTTACTTCAGACTAATATGTTTGTGAGATTTGATATTGCTCCCTTTTCTGCTTGCTGAAAAGGTAGCTTTATCCAGGGCCGGTGCTACCAATAGGCAAACTAGGCAGCCATCTCAGGTGCACAGCTGCCTAGGGTGTCTGGCCACTGGTGTTCCTACTTACTTCTCTTTGAAGCAAGCAACTAAGTCTCAGCATCAGCAGGCCTTCGCAGCTCTGTTCGCACATAGTATAAGAGGGGTTCGCACATTCTGTGTCCCGACTCCTGAATTAATGTAAGCAAACAACTCCTGCTGCACCACTGCTTGCCTCTGATACGTGATTCCTAATCCTGTGTCTCCTGGCCTCGCCCCCTGCCATAGAGGCTGCTCTCCCTCCTGGTCTGTCCTGAACAATGCCGGCAGCGTCACTCAAGTGCTGGCGGCTGTGCTCTGGGCTAGGTGACAGGTGGAGCCTGCCAGGAGGAGGCACGAGGCAGGCAGAGTATAAAATTGTTTTTGACATATGTTTGGCAGGGTCGCATCGGTGGATGGATGCAGAGCAGTCTGCAGAGCCCCAGACCTGGTAAGTGAAATACTGTCACTGTCTGAGATTATCGCAGATTCGCATGTAAATGTATTGGGTGTATAAAGTGTAGCACTACCCCAGGAGGAGCTGCTGGTTAAATTTTGGGTTTTCACGTTACCTTTGTAGCTTCGTTATCAGGGTGGGAAAGTCCATAATAAATGCAATGTCCAGACAGATGTATAACCTCCAACAGTTAGGTTTTATTTATTTTACTGCAAGATAACTTGAAATAGAGAAAGTAGGGGGGAAAAGAAGAGCAGGGGAAGGTTCAGGCATGTGGTACAGAATAAATCAGTCTCCAATTGAGTGGTTATTGCTCACCCGGATAGTCCCCTCTTACTTGGCCTAGCAGCCAGGATGATGCACAAACTAATGTCCAGACGGTCTCTGCCACAGACCTCTTGGCCTGAGCTTGGTCTCTGCCACAGACCTTTGAATGAGCTTGGTCTCTGCCACAGACCTTTGAATGAATTTGGATGCATCCAGAAATACTCTGCCACAGGATTTCAAGTCCCGAACCTCCAGCCGATCAGCAAAAGGGTCTTTAAGCCAGAATCGGCAGACTGCAGGGCTTTCAATGTAGTGGATCCCTCCTTGATTGGGTCACCAGGCCTCACCCGAGACACTAGCACTTTGCCGGTCTCCTCCAGGGCAGGTCCTCCCCCGGTTTCCTTTATCAAGACAGCTTCCTCCCCAGACAGCTTGGGATCCCCCTTTAGGATTGCAGGTCCCAGCCAGCGTAGCTGGGCCTACTCAATAGCGGAATCACTCCAGGCCAACGTGGCCCCAAAGTTGGGCTCACACACACGCACCCCTCGCGCCAAGAGGGCCGCGAGACGAAGGAAGGGCCCTTATCAAAGGCATCTGTCCCTTATGTAGCGCTACCCCAAAGGAGCCGCTGATTTGTTGTTGGGATCGGCTATTAAGTTACCTTGGTGTGGTCTAGGGGTGTAGTTGGAGAACAAAGTAGTGAGCGAAGGTCCAGACAGTGAATAAAGGGTTTTCCAAAGCTTTATTTCCAGGCCAACACGGCCAACATCAACATTAAATAGAAAGAAAAGGTTGATGAGTATGCAGTATCAGGCCTGGATATGAACCGAGCAATCCTGCTCTCAGTAGTATCAGATTGTGGTTCGTCGCCACTCTAGCCAGAGTGGGTGAAGTGCCCCCGGACAGGCCCCTATCATAAGCCTGGCAGCCGAGGTGTCACTTTAGATTTTATAAGAGGAACAGGTCTCTCTCACAGGCCTGGCTCTAGGGCCTCTGCCACAGGCCTATTACTTTAAGCTAGCTAGATGGATGATTGGAGCGAATCCTCCCAGTAAGTTTTAGCATAGGTCACCGGATGACAGCAAAGCATACCTGTCAGCATTCCAGTCACCAGATCCCAGATTGGTTCGTTCAAGCCCTGTTGGACAACCTGCCTCCGGGTTCTCCTCAAGCCGACTCCCCAATGGAACGGCACCCAGCCTGGGATCCTCTCAATAGAACTGGGGACCCAGTAAGTCACTGGAGTCCCTTTTTACCTCCGGATGAGGCTCTGTGTTGCCTGCAAATTTGGCCAGGTGGGCCGCGCTGGCGGGGTCCATGGATGCGCGCACCCTAAATGTGGATGCCGCACCTGGAACCGGGACCCCGCGAAGACTTTGAGCACATGACATCTGTCACAGATATACTCTCCCCCAGTATGCCCCGCGAGGGAAAAACTCCTCTGATTGGCTGCTGGGGAAAACTTGCTCTGCCAGAACCTCTCTGGTGCCAACTGCCGGCCAGGGATGGCACCGCATCCCTGGAGCACAGACTGACCCAGTGGACATTTCTGGAGCGACAGAAGTCCCAATTTAGCAAATTGCGAATGGGAGCAAAATAACTCTCCCATTCCCCACTAACTTTAGCTGGGGTATACATGGGCAGGACACAGGGGGTGGAGTCAGGGGTGGAGCCAAGGGGGGTGGCAAAATAAGGTTTAAATAATAAAATCTTTGCACCAGCCATGGCTGTATCTTAAAACTTTCAGTGCAAGGATGTCCTTGCTTCCCTGCTGTATCTGACAAGCTTCAGTGCATGTATGTCTCTGCTTCTATGCTGTACCTGAGAAGTTTCAGTGCAAGGATGTCCCTGTCTCTGCATAATTTATTTTATAGATCTGTGCTTCTTTTACATCTCCTGCAGCCTTCTGATCATTAAACCCACCAGTCCTCATGTCACCAGACATCAGAAGGACAGCTTTGACATAAGAAAAACCCAGTGGCATACCTATGGGGGGGGGGGGCAGGGGACAGGCTGCCCCGGGTGCCAGGCATTGGGGGTGTCAGGCCAGCTATCAGGGACGGGACAAGGCAGAACGGGTGTTCTGTAGCTGAGTACAAGTGAAGGGAGGAGGCTGTTTGTGTACAGGGGGAGCTGAGTGTGTACAGGTGTGAGGGGGGGGGGGCAGCTGAGTGTGTAAATGTGTGTGTGTGTGGGGGGGCAGCTGAGTGTGTTCAGGTGTGTGTGTGTGTGGGGGCTAAGTGCATAGACGTGTGTGGGGGGCTGAGTACGTAGACGTGTAAGGGGGACTGAGTGGGTAGACGTGTGAGGGCGGCTGAGTGCGTACAGGCATGCTTAGTGAAGGGGGTCGCTAGATGGGGGGGTGCCAGATATAGGATCTGCCCTGGGTGCCAAATGCTCTAGGTATGCCCTGGAAAACCTTCTCTTCTTCACTGCCTCCACACAGAGACACAGATTGGAACAAGGCATGGCAAGTCAGTAATGTGGAAAAGATCCTTAGCAGTGAACCTACACAAAAAAATGTGACCTTTGTCTTCTGCTTGCCATTTGTGGATACAGATTCAACTCTTTGGCAAGAGTTTTATAAACTGATTAAATGTAAATATCTGCCATGCCTTGTATATTTGATCTGCCATATTCAAGTATCTACTATGGGTTTTCCTAAATATCGATTATAGTAGAGATATCCACACCATCCTAATCTGCAGAGTACTGTTGGATCTATAAGTATGATTTGCATGAAACGTGGAGGCCGCACACAGTATCAGGATGTCTTTGTTGGGCTTGGTGTCTTATTTTGCCAAAGAGAGAGGTGCTTCATATGAGGGGTTCTAATCAGTGGTGGTCCGTAATGCAGGGTGCAGGGACGGCGCTCCCCTAGTCCATTCGTCCGGCCCCCTAATCTACATGCGGGGCGCTGGAATCCAATGTTTTTTTTTGTTAGAAGTAAATGATTAGAGCCAGAGGCTCTAATAGGCTTCAAAAAAGAGTGGGCTTGGGGAAGAGAGCCCACCCAGTTGGGTGACAATAGCAAATACATTTTCGCTATTGTCTTCCTGATTCTCCTCCCGGGCAATCAGGAAGTGAGTCCTGTGACCCGACACCTGAGAGGAGAAGCGATCCTATTGGCTGCCGAGGAGGAGGAGGGAGGAGATGCAGGGGAAGCCACCATGAAGCACCGGGGGAGGAGATGCCACCCGCCTCACCTGAAGTGTTGCGATGGGGTAAGTGCGGGACTGGTGACCGACCAACCGGGGGGGGGGGGGGGGGGCTGGCGGCGGATGGATTTTTTGCACCCCCCCCCCCCACAAAAAATATCCACCAGCCACAGCTGGTTCTACTGGTAACTAAATATGAAGGTGCTGTTCAATAGTTGTCTTGCTGAATCTAAAACGGCTTTCTTCGTGTAGCGCCCCCAGAGCTACAGTTTTGCTAAATTTACTTTTGGCCTCCCTGTAGTAAGGAATGCATTATTTGATTAATCCGGTCTGCTTTGGACTCTAAAGGCATGGACTAAATTGCTCCCCCTTATTTCCCAGGGGATCCTGGGACATAGTGGGTGGTAGAATAATGACCCCAGTCCACATAACAATATCTCCCCAGCCAATCCCTGGTTGATATGCAGGTGACCAGCAGGAGGCTGAGGGAAGTATAAATGAGCCAGGGTCTAAGGGAGAGGTCTCTTGTTCCTGGGGGGAGTTATGAGCTCATAACTGTATTTAGGCTGCTTTCAGGGAATTCAAAACCTTAGAATAACCCCAATAACAGAGGCAAACACTTCAATAACAATAAATCTCAATATGGCAATCTTTACCAGATTGGTTACCTATACTAAGGTCAACTTTATGAGTCCAGGCAGGAAGAGAGCAGAGGAATGACCCTCTTTGTGTCAGCTCTCCCTCTTCTGAAACCACAGGTCCAACTTTAAACACTTTATTCAAATCAAACTGCAGAGGCTAGATAAACTCTCCCACACACCCACTGCATATACAGAGCCCTAACTATGTGTGTGTGCGGGTCCGTATGACTCTAGTAGCTTCGGACCTTTTGAAGAAAAGATAAAACATTGTGTCTTCAGCTAGCCACTTTTGTTGGTGCACTTAAACTCCTGACTAGCAGGGCCAAACAACGCAACCTGCCCTGATTATCAAATGAAGAAGGCAGGATCTTTCTCAGCAAGGTGAATGGACAATGGTGTCTGTATACAGTGTCCATGGAAATGGATGACCTTATCCTTTTAGCCTTATGGCATTACAAGTGTCAGCAAGATGACTAACAGCAATTATGTCTGTATACAGTGTCCATTTAACTTTTTCTGTGGTGCAGTGTCCCTGTTTCCTGCAATTGGGCAAAAGCCCCCTCACCCAATCCTGCGGTCAAGGCCCTAATGAATGTTCTAGAACAAGCAGCCTACAGTGTATATAGTATTTATCATTTAAGGTGCTGGCTAATTTTCTTGTGCCATCGTGGCACATTCTCTAGTGTTAAGCCTGGGCACTGTGTCATCACCTCGTGAATGCAGAGCAATCAGAGGTCACAGCTGAAAGCAGGGGATCGTGGGATATGTGGTCCAAAGAGCCAAGATTTGCATTGGAGCTAGACTGCTGCACATTACATGTTCCAGACAGCTAGGAGAGAGAGAAGAATGCTGGGTGAGGACATGAATGTCCTGGTCCAGGGAGGAGACTTTTGCTTGGGACCATGGCCTTTAGCTGAGATCTGGCCGCTCCAGGGAATGTGAGCAGGTGCCACGGCTTAGGTGGCGTAGGGAGTCTCTGGTGAGTGAGTGAGCAGATTCACCTTTGCCAGCTCCCTGTCAGCCGAATGATTGTCATGGGTCACTCTCATCGTCCCCCGTACAGTTACAGCAGAATCCCAGCATCCCTAAGTGCACAGTCAGGCACTCACTTCACTGGTTGCTGATTCTTTAAGAGCCTGTTACCGGGACATGATATTTCCTTGAGCTTTGGTATCATTAGGATTGGTTAGTGGGCAGAAGTGACAGAGGCCTGTCCGGGTACACTAAACCCACTCAGGCAGGAGTGGTGCAGAGAAGTGTTACGCTTGGGAGCAGGACTGTTTCCCTATAATTACGCCTGAATCTGCTGTTCTCCTTTCTTCTTCAACTTTACTTTCCTCACCACAAGTTTATTGTTTTTACCCGGCTGGGTAATAAAGAGCACAGCAAAGAGTACCTGTTGTGGACATTCCTTTACTTCTACCAAATGCAATAACACATGATTCACCCCTAGGAATTCGGGGGAGCCATGAGGTAATTGTGCCACCCGAAACAACCAGCAGCTCCTCCGGGGGTAGTGCTACACGTGTAATTGCACTTTAAAATATGTCCAAACCCAGGGTGTCAGAGGTATCGGGAGGCTTGCAAGGTCAGGATAACCTTTGGGCTCAGTCATCTTGCAGCGGCCCTCAGGGGTGTGGCACTACATACACAAGTAATTTTGATTTGCTCACTGGAGATATATGTTGTTTTATGCGATTGTTTTAGATTGTTTTGTGTTTACATTTTGTCTAAGGGTCCTCTTTCACATTTTTCATCAGGGCATGAGAATAGAATAATACCGTGTATTAAACATGATGCGAGCCATTTAATGCTTTCGTAGCCTGCAAGTGATTAGCGGTAATGCATCACACTTGAGTACTTTGTCATTCAGGGACACAATCTTTCAGCAATACCCATCTGGCAACTAGCCATGGTTGGTTTATAGGGGCATATGTCCCTCATTTGGTCATTAATTTTTAAAGTGATGTTGGGCTGCCTACCATAGTGCTTATATTCCCCTTCTTCCAAAAACATGCATAAATAGCCTTACGTAGCTCTAATGCATATGTCATTGAAATAAGTGGTGGAAGCTTTCTTCCATATACAACAAACTTTGGATTGATAATTATATGCTTATACAAAAAACAAAAAAAATATTTGGCTTATCTTGTTGCTCTGGTGCCTGCTCAGGGAGTTCTTTTGCATTCATGCGTGTTCACAACGAGATAAGTGAGACCTGTTGTTTACTTACGTCACCCCTCTGCGTGTCCTGATGAAGCGAACCAGCGAAACATGTTGACACACAGGGGCTCACTCATTTGACTCAAACAATCCTTGGCCATTGAGGCCTATATTCTGTGCATATGTGATTGCATGTTTTTAATTTTTATGTCTCTGTGTCTTGCTCTTGCAATTTTTTATCTTGTTATGTATAAATTATATATATATATATATATATATATATATATATATATATATATATATATATATATATATATATATTCAATTTATGTGTCTAAAGTCCAAACCTGTAGTTTTCTTGTGTTCTCAGGGACACAATCCTAACTGCACAGAACTGTATCTCACAAAATAAATCATATTATTATTTATATCTCGGCAAAATAGAAATAAATTATTTAAATGTTTAATAATGCGATAGACTCACCTTACTTTTGATGTGTGAACTAGTTTGTAGATGTTGCCTAATTTATGGAGAAACATATAATTATTATTTTATATCCTGACTTTGGTGTAAGCTTAAAACATTGCTTGTTTCTAACTTGTTATTTTAAAATGAAATCCTTGTGTATCTAAAGACAAGAACAAAACTGATAATTTTGCAGCTTGCCTATCCTTAGAGAAAAGTTTTGTTATAGTATTGTTATAGTTTACATTCACTTTAGAATTGTGCAAGGTTTCTAGTTGTAGTCACACGTTCTTCTAATACCTTAGCGCCATCTTGTGGCAATTGAGGTGTTCCTAAAATGTTGGTGCCTGTATATTTGTGCGTACTAATATTTAGAATGTGAAAAATACACATTAGTATAATAGACTGTGCAAAAACAAATATATATATATATATATATATATATATATATATATATATATATATATATATATATATATATATATAATCAGTTGTTTATTTATATAAAGCAAAATAATTGCAATGTAAAAAAAACTCCCAGGTCATATGTTGCTCATATGAACAATTGGCAGGAACAACTCTCAACAATAGAATGAATAGATTTAGAAGGCAAGCTGAACATAGTTAAATAAGTTTGTGTTTTATTAATAAAGCGGAACTTTACCCATAATAACTTGATAAAAAATAATGTTCTTCAGCAAGGAACATATAGCTGGATTCAAGTATCCCGCCGCATTTTTGCGGCGGCGTAGCGTATCGTATTTACACTACGCCGCCGTAAGTTAGCTAGGCAAGTACTGTATTCACAAAGAAGTTGCCTGCTAAGTTACGGCGGCGTAGCGTTAATGCGACTGGCGTAAGCGCGCCTAATTCAAATTAGGCTGAGGGGGCGTGTTTTATGTTAATGTGGGGGTGACCTGACGTGATTGATGTTTTTTACGAATGGCGCATGCGCCGTCCATGTACATATCCCAGTGTGCATTGCGTCAAAGTACCCTGCAAGGACGTATTGGTTTAGACGTGGACGTAAATTACGTCCAGACCTATTCACTGACGACTTACGGAAACAACGTAAAATTTTCAAATTTCGACGCGGGAACGACGGCAATACTTAACATTGGCTACGCCACCTAGGGGGCATGTTTATCTTTAGGCGGCCTATCTCTTACGGAAACGGCGTATCTTTACTGCGACGGGCGGACGTACGTTCGTGAATAGGCGTATCTAGTGATTTACATATTCTACGCCAAACTCAATGGAAGCGCCACCTAGCGGCCAGCCTAAATATTGCACCCTAAGATACGACGGCGCAAGCCGTCGTATCTTAGATAGATTTAGGTGTATCTCAGTTTGAGAATACACTTAAACTTAGGTCAGCGCAGATATTCCGAGTTAGGTCGGCGTATCTAATGATACGCCGGCCTAACTCTATGTGAATCTAGCTAATACATTCTATATTAATAATTATGGGCCAGATCCACAAAAGGGATACGCAGGCGTATCTACTGATACGCCGTCGTATCCCTGTTTCTATCTATGCGACTGATTCACAGAATCAGTTACGCATAGATATTCCTAAGATCCGGCAGGTGTAATAGTTTTACACTGTCGGATCTTAGGATGCAGTACCTCGGACGCCGCTGGGGGCATTTCTCGTTGAAATTCCGCGTCGGGTATGCAAATTAGCACTTACGGAGATCCACAAGGCTTTTTCCCTTCGTTTTTTTCTCCCGTAAGTGTTAGTTTGCCGTCGCAAAATTAGGGCTGCTTTTACAAAGTGTAAACTTAGTACACCATGTAAAAGTATACCCTTATTTCCCGCTTCGCTGTCAAATTTGCTTACAAATTTTTTTTTCCCCGCTGCAACTTTTTTTTTCTTTTACACCCGTCGCGATTCTCAAAACTCGTCGCAACGTAACTTCGCGCAAAGCACGTCGGGAAAATTGCGTCGGAAGCATGCGCAGTACGTCCGGTGCGGGAGCGCGCCTAATTTAAATGGGACTCGCCCCATTAGATTGGGCACGCCTTGCGCCGGACAGATTTAAGTTACACCGCTGCAAATTTCTAGGTAAGTGCTTTGTGGATCGGGCACTAACTTGGACAATTTGCGGCAGTGTAACTTAAATGGGAAAAGTTAAGTTACGCCCGCTATTTGTGGATCTGGCCCTATGCTACCAAAATTAGTGTGTGTTGTAAATTTCTTCCAGAAGTGTTCCTGTTTGTTCTTGATGGAGGCTGCCATTTTGCTAAAGCCCAGCGCCCCAGCTGTAAATCATAAAGTGGAACTAAAACCATAAATGTGTCAGTTTTAAAAAACTGTTTGACAGATTAGTTGAGGACAAAATCAAATCAAACCATGAAATGGCTAGTGTCCTAACTGATCACATGTGCAGCACAATGGTAGTTGCAGATCAAACAGAAGCAGCTTCCTTAGTGGAATTACATTCTCCTACCCTTTACAACCAAGGCTGTCAGCAAATGAGCCTCTACAAACTCAGCAGTGCCTACAAATGTCAAAAAATGGTGAGCAACTGAGCATGTGCAGAACAGGGTGAAACAGTGTATTATTGGATTTTAAACAGTATAGACTTTATATACTGCAAAAGGGGCCAGCCTGCAGGACTTGAATTTCTGACGAAAGTTCCACTTTAATAGCTAAGAATTAAACCATTCAAAAAAAAATTGGGGCCCTTGGCAAGAATCAAATTGGTGTCCTCTTTTTGAGAATACAGGCCCTCTGACACAACCCACTTCATAGGGTACAGAATACTCTGCTCCTTTATGCCTTTCTACCTGTATCCAGGAGCTGGCTAATGCTGCCTGCATTGTCAGGAGACACTGTTGTAAAACTGTTTACTCCTAGTGTTCAGCTTGACTCTGTATTCAGGATATGGCAACACAGAGTAACTGAGTTTTATAAGAAAAGTAAAGTATCTTAGGACATGTAGTTCATGGAGTCAAAATTTGCATTCAGCTGGACTGGTTTGAACTACAAATACCAACCGGCTGAAGAGGAAGAACAGGATGCTGGTAGAGGTGATAAAAGGCCTGTGTGCAGATGGGATCTCTCTCTTGGGACCCCAGCCTGGAAGCTGCAGAGAGAGGGGCTGAGGACGAGTCGCAGCATGTGCTGCAGAGAGAGAGAGAGAGAGTGATCATGTGCGGGTGCAGGAGCATCCATTGCCAGTTCGCCTTTCGCATGTCCACACCGAGTTGTGCTGAAGCACAATGTGTCCCATTGAGCAGGGCTGTAACATGGCCTATCGCTGAGGCCCATGGCACTTACCATAAGTCATTGGGACTGGTGAGCGGGCACTTGCCCATTCTTTTACCACAGAGACACTGCATGCAGACATCACTGTTTGTCCCTTTGCTTAAGCCTGTAAGACCTGGTGCTACATTGACTCTTTGTGGAGCAACAGCAGTGCTCCTTTTTTTAAACACACCTTTGCTACACATTCCCAGTTAAGGTGTCGCCAGGCTACTTCACCATCTCCTAATAACCAGGATCTCAAGTATTCAATAAAATAACTAGCTGAAGATCAAAGGCTTCTTTCTTCTCTGAGAGACTACAACATATCCTCCTCACCACTAAGGGACTGTGCAGTTGGTAACATAAATACAAACGCCTACACCCAGGACTGACTGAGCAGGTTTATGTATTTATGAGTTAAAGGGGTTGTAAAGACAAAAAAAAATTCCTCTTAAATTAAAGTCTGACAGTAGCTGATAAAGTAAAAAGTAATGTTTTGCATTATAACTAGTTTGATACCTGTTGAAATCGAGCTGTTTTATTCACCTCCGTCACTCCTAAATCATTATTCTCACTGACTTCCTGGTTTGCGGTGCGCATTCATTCTTGCTACATCATGGCCTAATGGGAACTACAGTTCCCATTAGGCTTAGCCTCCATGCCTGTGAGGGATAAGAGAGCATCTTCACGCAGGGCTGTAGTCATAGGGAGGGGGTTAGCACATTCTGCTTTCCACCATGCAAAACGGCTCAGATGCTGGTGGAAAGCAAGAAGAGGAGAGACAGGAAATGGCATTTTCAAACCTGGATTACTGTATTTTGGAGGTCAAAAGGAAAAACGAGGTAAGTGATATTTAAATGCTCTAGCTTACAGCAATCAATTGATCTAATAAAAAACAAACCTTTAGTGTTCCTTTAAGAGTTTTATCAATGTAAGGACATTATATCTTGCTGATCCTTTTGGCCTGTGGTGTTGAGGCATAGAAGGGAGTGGTTTGACCCATAAGCGGTCACCCCTCTAACTTCCTCCTGCCTGTTCACATGGCAAAATAGAGTGTTGCGTCCCACGTCCCATGTCACACCTTACAGGTACTCTGTAATACTAACACGAATGACACTTGGAGCTATAGCATGAGATTTCCCAGGGCGTGGAATCTAAGAGACAGCGGGTGTTCACCAGAGGCCCTTAGTGGTGGGGATGTATTTAGCTGCAGTCTGGCTCCAGGTCGCGACCCCTAGGGCCTCCCAGCTCACGCTCACGGTAGACTACAGGAAGGTAGAGAGAAAGCAGCAGACTGTGACAACAAAGCATAGTCAGGAGATAGCCAAAAGTCAGAAGTCGAGAAGGTGAAGGTGATATTTCTGGGTCCAATACTCCACCTTCCACATGTATTACACCCAAGTGTTTTTCCGGATGAAGAGAGCAAGTGTCACGAAAATGGCCTTTGGACCCACAATAGAGGCACAGGCCCAGAGTTCTGCACCTGTGCGCATTCTTTGAGAGATAGCCTAGTCCGGTCCAGCTGAATAGGTTCCTCTGCTGGCAGGAGGTGCTCCTCGGGTCAAAGAGAGGGATGCTCAGGCTGCCTAAAGACCGGGACTGCTGGTGTCTTTTTTCCAAGGTCCTCTCCTGAAAGCGAATATTGATCTGGTTACACAAGGACACCATCCAGACACCGTGCAGATCTGGACACCGTCCAGATCCGCAGGGATGGTTTTTCCCGCTAATTCATCCTTCACTATGTCAGAAAGACCATGTAAAAGGTTGCAACTAAGGCCTCATTATTGCAGCTCAGCTCAGCAGTCAAAGTACGAAAATGAAGAGCGTACTGTCCCACAGAAGAGGACTCTTGATGGAGACGTAAAAGGGAGCTGGCTGAAGAGATATGACCTGGTTCCTCAAAGATATCTGGATCATTCAGTTCGCACAGAGGGGCAGCCCAGGCTAACGCCTTGCTAGATAGGAGGGATGTAATATAGGCTACCTTTGTCCGATCGAACATGAAGTTTTGGGACTGGAGTTCAAAATGAATTGTGCACTGGCTAAGGAACCCCCTGCAGGCCTTAGGGTCCCCGGAGTAATGGGAGCAGGTAAATGCAAATAATTTGTGGATGTGGCTGTGACTGTAATAGGTGCAGCAGCAGATAGCGGTTGAGGTTGTTGAACCAGGGAATCACATCACCTAGGTGTGTTTAGATTCCTGGGTCTCAAGTGAAGTCCGTAGAGTATATATAATACAGTTCAGAGTATATTGTGCTTTTCATATAGTATATATAACACAGTTCGGAGTATATAGTGCAGTCAGTGTAGTATATGCAATGCAGTTCAGAGTTTATAGTGCAGTCAGTGTAGTATATAATACAGTCCAGACTATATAGTCCAGTCCATATAGTATACAGCAGGGATAAGCAATTAGTGGACCTCCAGCTGTTTTATAACTACAAGTCCCATCATGCCTCTGTCTCTGGGTCTTGCTATGCCTCATGGGATTTGTAGTTCTGCAACAGCTGGAGGTCTGCTAATTGCATATCCCTGGTATACCGTATATAATACAGTCCATTACTACACTAGAAAAGGGCCTGCGATCCTGCCTGCCTGCAAAAGGCAGCTGCTAAGGCTTGGCCGAGCCAGCGTCAGGCCCAACTATGCGGTTCTAGCTTTGCCTGGGAGCTCAAACAAGTAGAGTGCTGGAGGAGCTGAGGAATAATGATAATGATCTGCAGTAAGCGTTGTACTGGAGGAAGAAAGATCTGTATATACCAGCAGGGCCGATCCTAGGCAGGGTGCACAGGGTGCATTGCAGAGGTGGGGGCGCTGAACATCTAACAGACTCTCTAACAGAAGCCCTCTCTGTGTCCATCACAGAAGCCCCCCTTCAGGTCCCAATAAAGTACTCTGCTTCTCTTCCTGTATTTTGTTTATTGTTAAGAGATCATGTAAGGATCCCAGGTTAATGAAGACTCCATGGGGGAGCATCTCTGTGGTTGAGTCATTACCATAGAACAATATGTAAAGGGGAGGAGTTGGTAAAATGACGACTCCCATGTGGGGGCACCAGAAATATTTCTGCACCCAGGCACCTGTGACCCTAGGATCGGCCCTGTATACCAGAGTTTATATAAGTTGTTACAATTCTTTGTTCTAAAAGTCATCTCAATTGATTGTTCTAAAATTCACTGGGCATCCCAAACTTCCTATATCCCATCCAAGTTCAATCCCCTCAATAAAACAAAGAAACAAAAACAAATCTAATGGACTGTTCATTGCCTTGGAGTGACTGAGGACTTGAATGCTGGCTGGGCAGGGTGACAGGTGGGCCACAACCTTACGGGAGTACCGCTACATAGAGTGGGGGGAATGATACTCCTGTATAAGCGATCATTGGTAGAAATGGGGCCTCTGTGCCGTTTGTCAGAGAGAGAAATTGTACCCCTGTGAGTGTGATTAGTGGTAGAAATGGTATCCCTGTGTCAGTGACCAGTGGTAGAAACAGTACGCCTGATCAGTGAGAGGAATGATGCCTTGTGTCCATTGGAGGAGTAGTGCTCATGTCTCAGTGGAAAATGGTGCCCCCTCATTAGTGCTCAGTGGTCACTTACCTTGCAGGCTCCAACATGTCCCATGTCACACCTCACAGTGATATAGAGTCAAGGACAATACAGGTACCATCAGAAAATAGATCATCTTGCTTGCATTCCAGCACCTAGCACCCACTGTCATTCTACATACAGCAGCTCCCTACATCCAGCTAGCTATTAGAAAATCCTACATAAGGCTTTTTTATTTTAGGGGCTTGTCCACAGGCAATAAAACACAGGCAAATAAGGTCAAACATACAGTAGCTCTTGCTGCATTTTGCGTTCACATTGATTTTGTTTAATACAAAATGCAATGATATTAAACCGTCTCTTCACAGTCCCTAGAGAATATGTCACCAACATTTTAAATTCTTGTTGTGGGAGATGTATGATATTTGACTTGTATCTTACTGCAAACCTCTGAGAAAGCAGCAAGTGACGCAAGCAGTGAATTTGGATTCTGGGTGCATTGTATGCTTTTTGTTTATGCCGTATTAAAGGAAGCAACATTTTTACAGTTTAGAAAACCGGAGCAATTTCAGACTTCAATTAAAAGTACATTTTTAATTAGAGTACAAAATGCCTTGTAATCATTTATCTTATGTCTATTTTTGAGAAAAGATAGAGATATCTTTTATCCTGCCTTCTAACATGCTAAAACTAAAGCCTATCTCCCAAATCCTTGATATTAACACTGGTATAACTTAAACCACTGTCTAAAACATTCAAATAACCCCTTCTGAAGTATACATATCCTATCCTGTGCCTGCAGTAGTGCTGCTGTAACGCTAGTGGTGAAATTACAGTTAAGGCCCATACACACGATCTGACTTTTTGACAACAATTGTCTGTCGGACCTGTTTTAGCGGACAATCTGACCATGTGTACGCTCCATCGGACAAACTTTTTAAATTTTTCATCGGACGAATGATCGCTGTGAAAACAGACAAACTTTCCAGCAACAAATGTTCTACGTCAGCTAATCCGATCGTGTGTACACAAGTCCATCGGACTAAAGTCCAAAGTACAAACACGCATTGCTCAGAACCAATGCTAAAGATCAGACAACAATAGCAAAAGTTGCCCAAAGGGTGGCGGTAAAGAGCAGAAAAAAACACGTAGTACGTCAATACGTTCGTGTTAATTGGCTGGAAACGTCCTGCCGTATGTATGCATACCAAGTTCACGGCCAACGCCCATTCGGAGCAAAATCCACGGAAAAGTCCATGTGTATGAGGCGTTAGACAAGATGTCAGAAAACAAAATCGCTGCCCCTGTAAAGCAAGCAATCTGTTTTTCCACACTGTAAGCTTCGGTTTTGTGATGAAAATATAATTGCAAAACATTTATTGTAGCTACAGTATGTACATACAATATAAATGAGTTAGCTCAAATCCTAAAATAAATCCCGTAAGTCATACAATGCAGTAGCAAATATGCCATTGAATATTTAAAAAACACAAAAGCCGGAAATAATGTAACTCTTCTTTTCAGAAAAGTAATCAACTTGAGTGCTTAGAAGCATAGACCTAAAGCCTTTCAATCGGCATCATCAATACATTGCTCTTCCTTGTTTAGTAAAAACACTGAAACTCTTTAATTTAAAGTCAAGGCCATCAATATCAGGCTTCAATAGAACAAACCATTCCAGTCACAGCTGAGCTGTGAAGACTGAATCCACATAATGTAGGAATCATCTCTGACCTAACCACAAGTTCAGGACAGGCACCGTCTGAACAACTTGTAGCTGACATGTAGGGATGAGCTATCTGTTTGAGTCGAACATGAGTTTGACTCAAACATCGGCTGTTCGATCGTTCACCGAAGACATTATGGGCCGTTTGCGCCAAATTCGAGCGGCTCTTCATTGCCCATAATGCCCTGCATCATCGCAGTGCATTGCTGGCTGATAATTGGCCAAGCATGCACTATGATCCGAATGCTTTGTCCAATCACAGCGCCGTCAGCGAAAGAGAGCCAGGCCTTTGGCCAATTATGGCTCAGGGTACAGTACAAGCACCACAAAATATAAGGCCGTCTGCACATCGACCTTGTGTAGTGTGTTGCGGCGGAGATGGAGATAGAGAGAGAGAGAGAGTGTCATTTCATTTACTTTGAGCAGGCAGGCGATTCAGTTAGCTGCAGTTTTTTTCAGTGTATTTAGTATATATATATGCATCCTGTTTTTTGTACATATATATATATATATATATATATATATATATATACAGTATACACTGTATCCTGTGCAGCTAGACCTCACTGCTGACCGTTCCTAGTGTACTGTTTCTAAAATACTTCAGGCAGGCAGTTGGTTCAGTTAGCTTCAGTGTATTCAGAATATATATACATCCCAGCTTTGTGTATATATATATATATATATATATATATATATATACTGTATACACTGTATACACTGTATCCTGTGAAGCTAGATATCATTGCAGGCCATTCCTGGTGTACGTATTAAAATACACTTTCAGGCAGGCCAGGCAGGTGATTCAGAGATCCGCAGTGCATAAAATATATACTATCTCCTACATATATATCCACTGCATTGTATTGTGTCCGTATTAAAATACACTTTCAGGCAGGCAGGCCAGGCAGGTGATTCAGTGATACGCAGTGCATAAAATATATATACTGGGGCTAGATTCAGGTAGGGGCGCGCATTGTTACGGCAGCGCAGCATATCATATTTACGCTACGCCGCCGTAAGTTAGAGAGGCAAGTGCTGTATTCACAAAGCACTTGCCTCCTAAGTTACGGCAGCGTAGCGTAAATGGGGCCGGCGTAAGCACACATAATTCAAATGAGGATGAGGGGGCGTGTTTTATGTTAATTCTTGGTGACTCGACGCGATTGAAGTTTTTCCCGAACGGCGCATGCGCCGTCCGTGGAATTTCCCAGTGTGCATTGCTCCAAAGTACGCCGCAAGGACGTCATTGGTTTTGACGTGAACGTAAATTACGTCCAGCCCTATTCGCGTACGACTTACGCAAACGACGTAAAAAATTCGAATGACGTCCATACTTAACATTGCGCATGCCTCATAATAGCAGGAGCAACCTTACGCCGAAAAAGCCTAACGTAAACGACATAAAAAAATAGCGCCGGGCGTACGTAAATTTGTGGATCGGCGTATCTAGGTCATTTGGATATTCTACGCCGAAAACGACGGAAGCGCCACCTAGCGGCCAGCGTAAATATGCACCCTAAGATACAACGGTGTAAGAGACTTACGCCAGTCGGATCTTAGGCTAATGTCGGCGTATCTTGCTTTCTGAATACAGAAAGAAGATACGCCGGCGCAGCTTTGAATTTACTCGGCATCCAGTCTAACCAAGCCTATATCTGACTGCAGGCCATTCCTGGTGTACTTTTTCTAGTAAACTTCAGGCGGTGTTTAGCTAGTCTAATTTTACAGTATGTCTGGAAGGCCAAAAAGGGGAGGCAGACACTCACAGGCCACTAAAAGAGAGCAAGCAGGCTCTGTGTCTAGAGCCATCAGTGCTGGCTGTGGACACAGTGCATCCTTAGCACGTGGCCGTGGGGCACGCTTGTCCTTTTTTTCAACAGCTGACCATGTTGAGCCACAACAAGCAGAAGACTTGGTAGAGTGGATGACCACTTCATTCTCCCCATCCTCTGTCACCCAGGCTCAGAGTACTTTTCTTGCCAATGCACAATGTCATCAGTTACTCCTTCCCTAGCCCCACCATCATGCGACCACAGTGTTGGGTACATGCTGCAGGAGGATGCGCAGCGTTTTGAAGGCCCCAATGATGGTACCCAGCTTGAGGAAGGCAGTAACGTGAGCCCAGAGAGAGGGGGTGCCCAAGAAGGACATCAAACTGGCAGTCATGTTCCCCCAGCTGCAGCATACTGCCAGGTTTGCTCCAGAGGAGGGAGGGGATGATGGGGTCACTGACTGACTGACTGACTATGTGAGTGCCTGATAGGAGAGAGGAGGAGGAGGCGGCGGCACATCTCCAACAAGGCAGGATGCCCTCCAGGGGCCAGCTTAGGGCAGCCAACCGACTACATCACAAAGCAGAGCTCCGCATGTGCAGGACGCTGCTGACTGTTTTTCCAAAAGTTCTTTGGTGTGGGCCTTTTTTGAGACATGTGCAGCAGATCGCATGGTTGCAGTTTGCAACATATGTCTGAAGCGTATCAAGCGTGGCCAAAACAGCAGCCGCTTGGGCACCACATGCTTGACTAAACATATGTCGAACTCCCATGCAGTCCGTTGGCAAAACTACTTAAAAGACCCACACCAAAGAACAAGGCGGACCTCTCCTTGCTCTTCATCAACTAGGATCTCCAACCCCAGTATACCTTTAGTCTTCTCAGAAACCTGCACTGAGAGGAATGAAGGTGTAGAACCTGTGAGGGGTTGCAGTGTTGTGGCACCAGCACCAGTGCCTAAGGTCCAATTTGTTCCCCCTAAACAGGGGCATGTAATTACAATTTTTGCTGTAATACTTTGCAGCAGGGCTCGTTCCTGCGCTCAACTAGAGTATCTGTGTGGGGTTGCAGTATTGTGGCACCAGCACCAGTGCATAGGCCAATTTTTCTGCCCCTGTTTAAGAGGGGCGTGTAATTACAATTATTGATGTAATATTTCACAGCAGGGCCCGTTCCAGCACCCACCAAGAGTAACTGTGAAGGCTTACAGTGTTCTGGTACCATCAACACTTAAGGCCCAATTTCTCTACCCCTGTTCAACAGGGGCATGTAATTACAATTATTGATATAATATTTCACAGGAGGGCCCGTTCCAGCACC
This sequence comes from Rana temporaria, assembly GCF_905171775.1. Taxonomy (NCBI): domain Eukaryota; kingdom Metazoa; phylum Chordata; class Amphibia; order Anura; family Ranidae; genus Rana; species Rana temporaria. Next base: position 285,542,601 of record NC_053492.1, read on the forward strand.
CACCAAGAGTATTGAGGATGGAAGAATGGTCCCATCTATAATTGGCTTTCACAGCAAGGCAACGTGGAAGGGAAATGCATGCAAGACAAAACCAAAGAAAATTCCCAGCTCAACTCACCAACCAGTCTGCTTACCAACCAAATTAACCTGTCTAACAGTATGTGTTAAAAACAGGGGTTTTAGTTAGTACAGATGTGCAAACACAAATGCATAAGCTACAGGGCCCCTTAACAGCACCCTATATTACCTGCCTCTATCTATCATGTATATCTATCCATTAGAATGCATGTGCTCCCACTATTGGAGACTCTCATAAATTTACAAATGTTAGGACTGCAAGTAATACAGGGTGCCATGAAGGAGCCCTGAAGCTTACGCATGCATTTGCAAATGTGTGCTAACTAAACCCCTGTTTTTAACACATACTGTTAGACAGGTTAATTTGGTTGGTAAGCAGACTGGTTGGTGATTTGAGCTGGGAATTTTCTTTGGTTTTGTCTTGCATGCATTGCACTTTCATGTGCTCCTGGCTGTGAAGGCCAGTTATAGATGGGGGCAGGGCCATCTTAATAGCTTTGTGGGCCCCTGGGCAAAGTAATGCTCTTGGGCCCCTACATTGATGACAGTGCTGGTAAACGGACATCAAGTAGGTAGGAGGCAGACTGCCTCCCCTGTGTATCTATTACTATGAAATCATGGGGCCCCCATCTTCGGGGCAGCGTGGGCTCAAGGACCAGCTGCTTTGGGGAGAGTGCAGGGCCCCCCATGTAGCTGGGGCCCCTGGACAGTGCCCAGGTGTGCCCTCTCATTAAGATAGCCCTGGGTGGGGGCAGGGGCCATTTGTTTGTTACTGATGCAATATTGGTGAGGGCACACACTGGACACATTTGCTGCCCTTGTACTATGCGCTGGGTGTCCAGTGAGTCCTGTGCCTTTAAGGCCGAGTACTCACGAGCAAACATGTCCGTTCGAAATGTCCGACGGGCTGTTTCCGGCGTACAAGGCTGTTTTTTCATTTGGCCCGCTGGCTTGTACACACCAGCGGACGATATTTCCCTGCGGACCTGAACGCGTGCACGTAATCCACGTTTGACGTCACTATAAAGGGAAAGGCCAAAGTCAATGGCGACGCCCTCTGTTCCGCTTTTGCTAGTTACGGCTTTGCTCGTGTTAGTGAAGGTTTGGTTAGAGCTGATTCGCGCTTCTCGGTCTCCAGGCTTTAGCAGGTAGTATTTTCTCGTTCAGTGCGTGTGCTTGTGGGTACGTAGTTGGCATTCGGGTACAGGCGTGCAGTTCGTTCTGCTTAGCAGATTCGTACTGTGCGTTCGTATCTGTGTGTCGTGCGTTCTTTGCAGGTACCACTGGATTTGATTGTGCTTTCTGTTGGAGTGTGTTCTTGACTGACCAGCCGGCCGGTTTGAAGCCATGATGGAGCAGCAGCATCAATTTTCGCGAGTTGGTGCTGTTTATGGGATGGCTGCTGGATATGTTCATTATTCCAGTACTTTGGCCAGAAACAGGGGGCGGAGGCGTTTCTGGACCAAGAATTGGTTGCGCCAGCGTGACCAGTTCTCTCATATGCCTCTGCTTAGGGAAATCCAGGAGAATAATCCTAATGACTATAGGAATTTTCTCCGCATGACGGACCCCGTATTCAACAGTCTGCTGGATCTTCTGTCCCCCTATATCACGAGGCAGGACACTGTGATGCGCCAAGCCATCACGGCCGAGCAGAGGCTTATTGCCACGTTGCGGTACCTGGCGACTGGGAGGAGCCTGCAGGACCTCAAGTTCTCAACAGGCATCTCTCTGCAGGCGCTTGGGGTCATCATACCGGACACGTGTGCTGCCATCATTAAAGTTATGCACGAGGAGTATATGAAGGTAAGTTTCCTCATTTTAACCTCACAATGTGTCTTTAATAATGTGGCAAACTAACTTTTTATTTTATTTCCCAGATATGCTGTGTGTTTAACGAACGTTCCCTTTTCTCACTATGCATGTTGATATCAGCTTTTACATGTTCTTTTTATTTTGGCCTACCTGCATATTTTGATCTTACCCAATATTAACCTGTCCAGCATGCTATCTTCGGGCCAACCCCCACCATGCCACTTTTTTTTTATTTTTTTGGTTTTCTAAAAACAGTTTAAACACCCCCCACCCCCCCTTCAAAGTGCTTTTGTCCCCATCAGAGGGCTGTGGAGTCTCTTATTAATTAAGTGGGCCTATATATTTGTGCCCCGAAATTCTCCCTTCATAATTTGCAAATGCTATTTTAAAAATGTAAAGTTGCACAAGGATGCTTGTATGATTATGTTTGCAATGTTTATGTGCCAAAGTACTAAATCTCTTTTTTTGTTTGTCCCCACAGCTACCCTCCACACCACAGGAATGGCAGTCTGTGGCTTCCCAATTTGCCGAGCGGTGGGATTTTCCTAACTGCGGTGGAGCAATAGATGGGAAACACGTCCGCATTGTGCCCCCACCCCACTCGGGGTCCTTCTATTATAACTACAAGGGTTATCATAGTATTGTGTTGATGGCGGTGGTGTCGGCACAGTATGAGTTTCTCTATGTGGACGTGGGGAAGAACGGCCGGATGTCAGATGGGGGAGTGTTCGCACGGACTGATTTCTATGATCGTCTCCAAACTGGTGGTCTGGCACTGCCACCAGATGAAGATAATGTGGAAGGACTTCCGTTTGTGTTCCTAGCGGACGAGGCTTTCGGCCTTGGACCTCACCTAATGCGGCCTTTTCCCCAGAGGACCCTCACCTCAGAGAGGAGTGTGTTCAATTTTCGGTTGTCCAGGGCTCGGAGGGTAGTCGAGAATGCCTTTGGGATCCTCAGCAACCGGTTCCGCCTGTTCCTGACATCGATACATTTGGCGGAATATAAATTGAACACCGTTATATTTGCCTGCTGCATTTTGCACAATTTTCTACGCAGGCACTCCCAGACGTACCTAGCCCCCATGGGCTCTGAGGCAGGACTACCCTCAGAGAACATTCCTGGCCTGGACACTGGTCGCGCTGGCTTGGCCCCCCAATCTGCTCGTGAGGTACGCGACAAATATGTTGAGTACTTCATGGGTCGGGGGGCCATTGCTATGCCAGATCATATTTCTTTCTAATTCGGCCCCCAAAGAAAGGAATATTCTCACAACTAATAAATAATTAGACCATTGGACTTTATACAGTTGTTTGTCATTACTGCTTTTTCTCTATTTTTCTGTCTTCCAGGTTATCTCCAAAAATAGTGCACTTCTAGTGCCAGATTTACTTACTCAGATGTATTAACTAACCACATTTGCACATTATTCACTCATCTACTAACTGGGTATTCAGTCTAGAAATAAGAAGCCACTCATTTTTCTGCTTTTGATGTCTCATTTATTTATTTTTATTTTAGTCATTTTTTAACAAGAAATGTGTATTTTTAGGCAGAAAACATTTCCTGCAAATTCTTGAGACAAAATATTGGCTTTTAATTATTTATTTTTTTGTCTTTATTGACAGTGATTATCAATAATAATGATCGAAACACAATGTAAGAATAATTTCACTGAAACTATACGCAAGAATTTTTGGGCTTGTCATTTGTTTGTGTCTAATTTTTTAAACAAGATTTTAACACAACACAAAAATTTTTTTTTTTTTTACAAAAATTAGTTAACTTCTTTCTTTAGGTGAGATTTATTGTTCGTTTTGTGATCTGAAACTGGAAACATTTACAAACCAAAAAAGATCAACACCAAACAAAAATTTAAAAAAAGAACAGCAGTCAGTCATATGGATGGTGTGCTTTCACACTGGAACACGCCAAAATTTCTAAATGCACACATTCAGTGAAAACTCGCCAAATGTCATTGGTTAAACAGACAAATGGCCACATGTGCTATCTGACATCATGGGTGATCAATGTCTGTGTTTTGTGGGAGCAAACCCTTCCTCTCAACTACTTGAGGATCGAGGAGGGGTTTGTACCCACAAAGCACAGACAATAGATAGTCTGTGATGGCAGATAGCACATATTGGCACACTGTGTGTGCATTTAGAAATTTTGGCGTATTATAAAGTACAAAAATTAAAAAGGGTTTTGTGGGCGGGGGATGGGCGGGGGATGGGCTTCTGTGGTTCAGTCTTTGACACGGCCCATCATGTCAATGATATTTTTGTAATTTTGTTCGATGACTAGCATCCTTTGTCGCATGTTCTCCATTTCCGTGCTACACTCTGAAATGACATTTCGCACATTCTGCTCCATGACTAGCATCCTTTCCCGCATAATGTCCATTTCCGTGCTGCACTCCATTAGTTGCTGTATAATGATAGAAGCACTTGCACGTGAAAATTGTGCTACTCCATCTTCATCCCCTAAAAATAAACAAATTGGCATTCAAAATATGTAAATAATTTCCAGCCTATCTGCATATGTTTGGCCCTATTAATATAGGGGTGACACTGACCTGATGGCCTGATAATTTCCACATCCCCAATTTCTTCATCTTCTATCACTCCTCCTTCTTCCACCACCTCCCCATCATCTTCTATCACTCCTCCTTCTTCCACCACCTCCCCATCATCTTCGACTCCTCCTTCATCCATCAATCCACCTTCTTGCAATTCGCCAAATTGTTCTTCCGCCACTTGCCCTTCATCTGATATAAATTCTAAGTCCAAAATAACTTCTTCCTCCTCTCTTCCTTCCTCCTTTCTTCCTTCCTCTTCTCCTTCCACATCCTCTTCTCCTTCCACATCCTCTTCTCCTTCCACATCCTCTTCTCCTTCCACATCCTCTTCTCCTTCCACATCCTCTTCTCCTTCCACATCCTCCTCTCTTCCTTCCCCAGCCTCCTCCTGCTCAACATGTGGAGGTGTTTGATTTTCCGGGTGTCTGGCCCTCTCTGCCTCCTCCAATTGCTGGCGTCTTCTTTCCCCTATAAGAAATAATAAAAAACAAAAGGTATACTCATCAGCACACTGATATTGGATATCATAAATCGCACACATTGCATAGACGATACATTTATGATGATTTTTGGTTGTTTATTCTTTCAGCAATCCTCCATTTTTGGCGTAGTTCTAGGCCAAGCTCTGATCCTGCCCCTTTTTTGCAAAGAAGTGACACAAATGGATGTCCCCCCAAAACATTAATTCTCGTCGACCCTCCAAATAAATATACTTTGATTTTTGAGACACAGGTGCTTTGCATTTCAAGATGTTAAAACATCAGCTTTATTTGCATTTTGGAGAATGAATCTTGTTTGCCTGTCACATTCACTCAATTTAATTTCTGTGATTTTGCTATTCAACAATGTTGGAAAACCAAGTTTGGGGCCAGTCAGCCATGTCCAGGTGTGTTGTTCCTGGAGTAACGTCACATTTTTGCTAAACAATGTCATATTACGCGTGTTTACTATTTCACCAAATTTGTTTAAGGTTGTTATTTGACATAAACACAATACAGTATCTACACGTGTTCAAAAGTACAAGCAGGCCAAGGAGGCAGATGTGAAAAAATACATGTCAACACATTATTGCAGACATTTCCCCCCCCCCCCTTAAATAATATGGACTTACTTTTACGCAGAATTTTGAGTATCTTCTTCATGTGATGTGGCTCCCTCAATTTTAAATCGGACCAACGCTTCCGTAGTTGCTCCTTTGACCTGGTGACACCAAACATTCTCCTCATTCTCCTTGCCACCTTGTCCATTATGTGTGACTTCCTACGGTTCGGTGTTTTGTAGGGCCCACATTCACCATCATAATCCTTCCTCCTCATGATGTAAACCAACTCCACCATTTCTTCGAACGCCATATTAGTGGCTTTATATCTTTTAGGCCTGGATCGGGACGGTCCAGCCTCTGTCCCTTCACTTGCGCCATGAGAGCTCCGTGCCCGCTCGTGTGACATCGCCATCTTTCCTTCCCACAGAGATTAGGGGCGTGGAAACGAGGAAATGTCCCGTCAGGGGCGGAGATGAGGGCGGGGATTATTGCATATGCGGAGTGTCGCGAATGCCAACAACGTATTGACGTAGGTTACGCGGAGAATATTCGCGCGATTCCAGAACCTACACAGTTAACGCCATATTTACTTTTTCAATTGATTAGGGGCATGGCAAAGGTGACGAGGGCGGCATTTCATACATACGCGGAGTGGATAAAAGGCGCTTGACGTGATTACGTAGGTTACGTGTTAATTCAGCGAGCGGAAGAAACGAGGATTGTGAGAGAGGCAGGTAAGAAATTTAAACATGGGATCAGCAGCGGGCTCTAAAATGTAGAGCAATGGGATGGGGGTTTGGTCTGTTGGTTGCACAGTTTTATTAAGCTATTATGTCTCTTGGATACCAGAATGTGATTTTCGTACCCAAATGCTTTTGTAGACATCACAAAATAGAGAGATCAAAAATGCTGTGACTCATTATCAATTATGTAGGGTGTATTCAGATCAGGCCAAGTATTGTTCTGTGTTGGTTGGACAGAGGTCATTAGGAAGTTTCTTTCATGTAATCAATGCTGAGGGGCAGGATATCTACACATGCAATAGTGCCTTGATGAATGCTGTCATTTGTAATAATTGTGTATGGTTGTAGATTTATATTATTTCCTGCAATGTAACCAAAGGGGCGGCATGTTAAAAAAAAATGTTAGCTAAAACCAACCAATGGGGCAGAGCTGGCCAGCATTTTCTAAACAAGAGACACTGTGTTTGTATTTCTATATAGGTACTACTTTTTTAACAACATATTCTATCAATGTAAATGCTGAGGCTTTTTTTAATTGTGTTTTTGGTTTCTTTTCATTTTTTCAATCTAGAATAAAAAAAACAAAATCATAAATTCACAATGGATCTCCTGCAGAGCCAAGACATTATCCAGCATTTGCTGGATAAATTTCGGGAAATGCCCATCCTGTGGGATTCAAAGCAGGACCATTACCACAATAAGGACGTACGAGCGGCAGCACTTGAACAGCTAGCAGCATACATGAGGACATGGGTGCCAGAATGCAGTGCCAACATGGTGAAGGATAAACTTGCCAACCTCAGGGGCACATATAGGAGAGCGTACAAAGCTCACCAAAAGCAGCTAAGATCTGGAGCAGCAGCAAGACCACCAAAGGAACCCAAGCTGTGGTATTACAACCAGATGTCATTTTTGCGGGATCAACTGGAAGGCAGGCCATCAATGTCGAGTCTGAATCCATACCTTTCCTCCACGCTACCTCCCAGCGGGACTTCCCAAGATCACCACAGCCCTGCAGAGTCAGATGAAGAGGGCCTGGCTGACAGAGAGGCAGATCTGCGCCTCTACGATGATGAGGTATAGTAGTTTCATAACTATTTATGTAATAATATTAATTATTGTTTGATTCTTGACTTGATATTGGTTAATAAAATACAAGCTGGGAAGTAAAAATCTAAAATCGTGGGCAAACAAATAGGTGTCAGGGATGACAACTGCAGGGGTCAGAGGGTGAGTCTGTTTTCAAGTTTAAATTCAAGGCAAAAAATAAGATTCAAGCATGAAAATGTGAGTGAGTATATTCCTAAATATATTACAACATGTCCCTTTTTTTTACACAGGAAGAAGAGACCAGCCAGGAGGTGGCAGATCCTCTCCTCACTGACAGCCAGGCCGAAGGGGTCAGTGGCAGCCAGGAGGAGGCCGGGCCCAGTGGCGTTCAGCAGCTCCCCAGGACAAGCACCACCAGCCAGGCTCCTCCCCTTTATATTAGGCCACCGGGCCGTAAGAAGAAATTGGGGGCAGTGGAGGAAGCCAGCCTGAAAATGATTCAGGAGGCGAGTGCCATCATGAGGGCCCCCCTCAACCCCACTGAGGCCTACAGTGCCTCCGTGGCACATGACCTCAATAAAGGCACGGAGGAGCAGAGGCAATTGGCCAAGGGCATCATCAACCAGGCCCTTTGGTGGATGCAGAGGGAGCTGCTGACCCCAGACACTGGGCTATGTGACCCGGCCCGGCTTGCTGAACACCATTCTCCTGCTGCCACATCATCCCCACCTGCAAGGGCCCAGGGAAGACCCGCTGGAAGGCAGCCTGGAAGGAAGGTTGCAAGGAAGAGGAGACGTTGATGCCCTGCCTTCCATTTGATCCCCCACAAATGGCATCTTGTTTGGACTACCACAGCTTGGGTTCCTTTGGTTATGTGCTGCTGCTTCAGATTGTATTTTGTGTGCTTCCTGAGGTTGGCTAGTTTATCCTTCACCATGTTTCAAATGCAAGTTTGCATGTATGTTGCTAGCTGTTCAAGTGCTGCCATTCTGTTTTTGATCCTTTTTATAATTTGCTCAAATAAAAGCCTTTTTGTTGATTTGAAAAACGTGCCTATTGTTTGTAATACTGTGGGTATTATTTTAGGCATCAAACATTACAAACAAATAAAATGATTAATCTAAAATATTCACTAACTCATGTGGGGGGGGGGGGGGTCATTTGGTGTGCCAACATGGTAGACAATTTAAACAACCTTCAAAAAAATCCTGTTAAATATACAAACAAAAGCTAAATCAAAACTATTTCCTATTAAAATATTCTAAATGGTGACATAACTATAAACACCTAAAGAAAGTGGGAAAGATAACCATTAAACATTAAAAGCAAAAAATTTGAAATGTGGAGGACCACTAAAAATATGATACGTCGGGCCAATAAAAGTTTGCAAAAATCTTACTACATCACAGCTAACAAATGTCACTTTTGAGTATGGAACAACTCAGTTGAAATAACATGAGCTAAATAACTGATTAGTTATAGCAAGAGAAGAATGAAGAAAACGACGGCATCAAGCGTTGGTTATTGTGTGTTTTGCTTCAGTGTTCTATTGCTAGAATTAATCTTTCTATTGACGAATGTGCCATATCCCAAACAAACGTGAGTTTTACCTGAACGAGCGCTCCCGTGGCCTCATTTAGTCTGAGCATGCGCGGGGTTTTTGTACGTTGGTTTTGTGTACTCACCACCAAACATGTACGTTCGGACAGGATTTGAGCGGACGGTTTTAAAACAAGTTTGGAAATAAATGTCTGCTGAAAAACGGCCCGGCGGGCAAATGTACGGTGAAATTCTGTACGCTCGTAACTACACACGACCAAACATGTATGCTGAAACTGGTCCGCGGGCCACTTTCAGCAAACATGTTTGGTCGTGAGTATGGGGCCTAAGGGAAAAGGAGCTACCTCATGACCCACCTGCCCTCTATCTATCCATTAGAATGCATGTGCTCCCACTGTTGGAGATTCTTATAAATTTACAAGGGTTAGGAAGGGGCCCTGCAGCTTACCCATGCGTTTGCAAATATGTGCTGACTAAACCCCTGTTTTAATGCATACTGTTAGCCAGGGTAATTTTGTTGGTGCGCAGACTAGTTGGTGAGTTAAACTGGATTTTTTTTCTTGGTTTTGGCTGGAAGAATGGTCCTGATATACAACCTGATTCTAGTGTTTGTTTATTATCGGTGACTATTGTCTTATGTTGTTCAATTGATTTTGGATTGTCTGACATGAGAGCTTGTTCAAGAGGTATAAATGAAACCAAGGTAGCAAAACAAGAAAGTATTATTTTCTGGAAAAGACTTTCGCAGAATGCTAGCGTAGCCTTGCAGCCAGTTGTCAAACGTTCTTGGAAGCTGCTTAATTTTTTCACTTTGGGATTGCACATCAGTCCGCCTAGATTTGTCAATAGCTTTTTGTCAGGCTGTATTAATGACAGCAAATTGACATATTCTTGCTTCCATATTTTATCCTTAAAGCGGAATTCCAGACTTTTTTATGTTTATCAAAAGTCAGCAGCTACAAAATGCATAGCTGCTGGCTTTTAATACATATACACTTATCTGCTCCACTGTCCAGTGCCGCCCCGCCCGGAGCTCCACTCCTCTCCTCTCCTCTCCTCTCCCCCCCTCTCCGCCCGCGCCTCCATCCTAACTGTGGGCACCCGGCCGTGACAGCTTTTGGCTTCACGGCCGGGCACTCACTGCGCATACGTGAGCGGCGCTGCGCTACCTGACTGGACAGGCAATCGCCTGGGACATGTCACGTGTCCCAGGCGATCGCCTACAGGGAGGGGCCGCCGTAGGCGATATGGCGTATCGCCTAGGCGGTCCCTGGGCGGAAGGAGGAAGTGGGACAGGATGTCCCACTCCTCCTGAAGCCCCCACTCCCCCCCCCAAATGTGGCATGTAAGGGGGTGAGGAGATGTTTAAGCGGAAGTTCCACTTTGGGTGGAACTCTGCTTTAACCTATGGTGGGACATGCAAACCTAAAGGTGAAATTGACCACACTTGCCTATTTGAGATAGCGCTTGGAACAGAGCTGCTCCCAGAAGACATTACACCCATTTGTATCAGAACGGCCCTAATAGCATCCAATAATCTATCATCCTATACCACAAGTGAAGATGCATCTGCACTTCTATCCCCCACCTGCCTTCAATCATGATGTTGATCATAGATCGCAGTTCCAGGTGGGTCTGAGCAGGTCCTTCATGAGCTGACAGGTGTCATTCTTGAAGTATTCAGGGATGCAGGTTCTGAGGCTGCAGATGCACTGACATCCCTGGTAGGTCGACACGAGGATTAAGGACTAGCCAGTTGTGGATGCAGGAATGCCAGAATGCATTATGTTGCTTGAAAACATAAGATCTAAAGGTAAGGGGACATTTGGACTTGGGATAGATTGAACAGAACAAGTTAAAACTTTGGCTTGTGATAGTGTAAAGCAGCTGACATATCACCGGCTAAACTATTGTTTTTAAGGAGAGGAATAAAAAGAAGTGCCAGGCTCTTTATGTTCTTATCTCCAATAAGAGGTATGAGCAGGGCTTGGACTGAGCCAGGAAGGTGGTTGAGCATGGCGGGGCATGAGTGGAGGAATGTGACCTTTGAGGAGGAGAAATAGGAGCAGAGCTGGGTGGATTACTGGGGAGCAGAGGGATAAGCAGCACCCCTCTCAAGCTGTCGGAAATGATTTACCAGCTGCTTGTTGTCCATTCTGACAAGCAGTAAGGCTGGATTCACACCTATGCATTTTTAGTGCTTTTTGCATTTTTCAGATTTGCACTACAGAACGTGTTCCATAGGAAACCATGTTAAATGGACTCTAGTGCAAATCTGAAAAAAGCACTAAAAATGCATAGGTGCGAACCAGCCTTACTCCTACCATGGAAAAGAGAGTTAACGCTCCAGGTGGGTATGCTGGTCAATCAATAGCTTCTCAGGAGACCAGGACAGCCGCACTTCCAAAAAAAACCTTAGGTTGTCTTTATTTTAAAACAGATGGCAAATGCACTACAAAGTACAGCAAATAAATGGAGATAGCAGCCTACGCGTTTCACACTGGAATCAGTGCTTAATCATGTTTTTTTTTGGAAGTGCGGCTGTCCATTCTTCTAGCCTCTACCCTTAATCCTACCATGCTGGAGCCAGGAGGAAGTACACCCACCCACAGCTCCCTTTTATTTAATCTGCTTGGTACGCCCCCTCATAGGATCTAAAATAGATTTCCGCACCACCTGCCATACTTTAATGCAGTCAAGAGCCCCTTTCCCTAATGAACAAAAGCTCATATATTCGTATTATTATTAAACTTGGTTGTAAATTTTAAGCAACTCTATAGATAAAAAAAAGTTTGATAAAAGATGTCCCTATACAAATGAGCATACACTCCTGCTGTTGTTTGATCTTGGTTTTGATCTCCTGGTACCCCACTACTATTACTGGCTAGTCATGCCCCCATTGACCCCTACTTTACTATTTAATCCCATGGTTTCTCATCGTCAGAACAGTGTTTGACATCACAGGCAGCAGAAGAGAAAATGATTTAAACTCGTCTTTATGCCTGGTTCACACCTATGCATTTTTAAATGCATTTTCAGTTTTGCAGAAACGCACTACAGTCCATTTAACATGGTTTCCTATGGAGGTAGTTCAAATCTGTGCATTTTATGAAAAAGGCCAGTTTTTTTTTTCCGGTCTTTGGTTCCAGAGACTTCAATGGTTTAAAGATGTGTTTAAAAATGAAAAATGCACCTGGAATATGCAAACTGCAACCTGCATAGGTGTTAATGAGGCCTTATGAAGGCACCTATAATCCACACTCTTTTTTTTTAGTGATGGGATCACTTTTATAGAAATAAAAAGTAATGTAGCCAAAAAGCCACTGGATGGCAGTCAAGCACTGTGCACACATAAAAGCTTTTTCTACCACAGGTTTTTTTTCCTAAAAGCTTTGAATGTAAGAATAAACCGTTCTAAACAAGACATACTACCCAAGTAACCAACTTGTTATACATTGTTGAAATCTAAAAAAAATTATACTCTGGTGTATGAAGCTACAATAATGCTGCATACACACAATCATTTTTCAGCATGAAAAAAACGTTGTTTTTCAGCATGTGCAAAAAACAAAGTTTTTCCAACTTCATCATTAAATTCGACGTTGCCCACACACCATCGTTTTTAAAAAATTATGAAAAAAGCGTGGTGACGTACAACACGTACAATGCACTCTAAAGGGGAAGTTCTATTCGCCTTTGGGCTGCTTTAGCTGATTCCTTGTTAGTAAAAGACGATTCACGCTTTTCTGTCTGTTACAGCGTGATTAATGTGCTTACTCCATTAAGAATGGTAGTTTTACCAGAACGAGCGCTCCCATCTCATAACTTGCTTCTGAACATGCTCGGGTTTAAAACGTCATTTTAGCCCACACATGATCATTTTTTCAACCCGAAAAACGATTTTTTTTTAAAACGACGTTAAAAATGCAGCATGTTCGAAAAAAAAATTGTCGTTTTTCAGAAACTGAAAAACGATGTGCAGCCCACACACGATCATTTTAAACAAATCTAGAGACTGAGAGGTATTTGCAGGCAGGAAGTTGAGCTGCACGGTAATGTTGTCTTTGCTGAGCCTATACAGAGCCCACCTTGTTGTATCCACCAGAGCCTGAGGAATGAGCTGAAGATGGGTAGCTTGCTGTACCTTGGGATCAGAGTTGAGGGACCCACTGGCATGAGTGCCTACACCAGAGCTTCTGGGACCTGTGAGCCTTGTGAAGATCTGAGCAGAGAGACTATGCCTTGTGGGACCTGACTTCAGAGGACTGCAGATCCCCAAGTGATCTGGATCAGATCCCTGTGTACCAGTAGGGGTGAGCGGAACATCCATACTTATCTCAACTCTGGCACAGTTAATGCAAGAGAAACTCCCCCTTGGTAAGCAGCTCAATAGCCATCCACTGCAAACTCTTAAAGGGAGAGCTACACATGCTCTACATGCTGAAGGGTCCCAATTTAAGTTGACCAATGGAGACAATTAGGCACCAGGTACCCCTACACCAGGAACGCATACACCCACACACTTTTGGGGCTGTATGCATAGTGTACATATAAGGGGCCTTTATTTTTCTGAGTAAGTTTATGCCATTATTTAAACTCTATGGCCCAGATTCACATACCTGGGCGCATAGTTATGCCAGCGTAGCGTATGGATTATACGCTACGCCGACGTAGTGTAGAGCGGCGAGCACAGTATTCTTAAAATACTTGCTCCCAACGTTGCGCCGGCGTAACTTAAATCCGTTGGCGTAAGCCCGCCTAATTCAAAGTAGGTGGAGTGTGGGCGTGATGCAATTAAATGAAGCGTGACCCCATGCAAATGAAGGGCCAAACGAACGGCGCATGCGCGCGCGTTCTCAGATTTACGTTGAACATACTCTCTAAGATACGACGGCTCAATGCCTACAACATGAACGTAACCTACGCCCAGCCCCATTCACTTACTACTACGTAAACAACGTAAAATACGACGGCTGTTCCGTCGTCCATACCTTTGCATGGGATGCGCCTCCTATAGGTGGAATAACTTTACGCCGGACGTACGCCTTATGTAAATGGCGTATATTACTGCGACGGGCGCAAGTACGTTCGTGAATCGGCGTATCTCGGTCATTTGCATATTCGACACGTAAATCAATGGAAGCGCCCCTTGCAGCCAGCGTAAATATGCGCCCATGCTCCGACGGCGCATCTGTGCACTTACGCTGCGTATCTAAAGATACGTCAGCGTAAGTGTTATCTGAATCTGGGCCATAGTGCACTAGTTATAATATAGTTTTATATAAGATTGTTACAGTTCTCTTGATTGCTAGTTTATGGGTCTGTGATGATCTACCCAGTAGAGTATATTTAAGTCCGTTTATCTGCTGGTTGTATGATTTATGCATTGTTTATTTGCATTTTTTTTTAATACATCCATTTACCCTACCATCAGTCGTTTGGCCTAATTTCTGTGCATTACTTCTGAGTGGTAGGGTACTAATGCTCATACGGGTGTGAATGGTTTTTGACCTATAACCGGATGTGTCAGAGGGGGCCGAGCAGCTTTAAGAGTCAAGGCAGAACAGAAAGCCCATTTTAGATGTTTTGTTTTGATCAGGAGTTAGATAATAACCACTTGACGACTGCCTGCCCTCAATTTACTGCAGACAAGCAGCTGCTCCAGGCAAAGCAACGTACCTGTACATTGCACACACACATCACCCGCTAACCCTTTACACTTTTTTGGGCGTGGATTTCTCAATTCACATTGATCAATGTGAATGGAGGAATCTGATAGGTTCTCTTTTTTTCATTCAGCCCACAGGCTGCTTAAAAAAAAACATTACATATATTCTCAACAAGGACCAGTGATGTACTGGTATGTCGCTGCACTTTGAGTGGTTATACCGAAATGATACGTGCAGCTGCACCTTTTCTCAGTATTGTTTTTTCAGCTGGTGGTCAGCTTCCCTGTAAAAGCAATCCTAGTCACTTATTAGCTTCTGGATTGCTTTTACAAGCCCCCTCTTGCAACCTTTTACAGCTTTCTCTGGCTCTCCCGCCTCACCGATGAACCAGAGAATGCATCTGGCAGCTTCTCCAACTGACTATGGAGCTCATCAGAGACTGAAATGGCTCCAATCATCTCAATGGTCTAAGAAATCGGGAGCTAAGAGCATTTCATCACTTCAGATGCTTTCCCAATTTAAAATGGCACTGTTTACATCTGGCAAAACTGATCACACCAATCTTAGTGTGATTAGATCCTTTAAGAGCAGGGGAGAGATCAGGGGCCAGATTCACAAAGGTTAGCGGATCTTTAGATCCGTGTAACCTATGTGTTTTAAGATCCGCCCTCGCAAGTTTGTGAGGAAAGTGTCAAATTCACAACACACTTACCTCCAAACTTGCGACGGCGGATCCTAACTCCCCCGGCGGAATTCTAATTCCGCGGCTGGGGGAGTGTACTATTTAAATCAGGCGCGCTCCCGCGCCGATTTAAATACGCATGCGCCGTCCGGGGAATTTCCCGGCGTGCATTGCTCCCACTGACGTCAATAGGACGTCAGTGGTTGCGACGTGAGCGGGACTTGCGACGCGCGTGTTCGTGAACCGGCGTACGCAAACGACGTAGGAAATTTCAAATTCGACGCGGGAACGACGGCCATACTTAACAATACTTACCCCTGCTTTTAGAAAGGGTAAGTATACGACTGAAAACCGCTACGGAAACGACGTAAGAACACAGCGTCGGGTCCGCGTACGTTCGTGAATTTCGCGTATCTCGCTGATTTACATATTATTCAGTGTAAATCAGCGGGAACGCCCCCGGCGCCATTTTTAAATCCAAAAAAAGATCCGACAGTGTAACACAGTGTGACACTGTCGGATCTCGGCCCTATCTATGCGTAACTGGTTCTATGAATCAGGTGCATAGATAGGACCAGTAAAAATCAGAGATACGATGGTGTATCTGAGATACTCCATCGTATCTCTTTTGTGAATCTGGCCCCTAGAGTCTAATAGACCCCCGATTTCTCAGAAAAGTGTACCTGCTATCACAGGGGATATTTACATTCCCTGTGGTGACAATAAAAGTGATCAAGAAAAAAATTATGAAAGGCACAGTCAAAATAAAAAAAAGAAATAAATACAATTAAAGCCCCTGCACCCTATGTGCTCTTAAACAAAGGCGAAAGCACCCATCGTTCCCATGTTAGTATGTAAACAGTGATTGCGCAATGCATGTGAGGTATCACCACAAATGTCAGATTGAGGGCACTAGACCTCTTGTATAAATAAGCGTTGCCTATGGATATTAAAAATGTATGTAGTTTGTCGCAGTTGCATGGGCGAGCAAAATGTTAAAGTTGGTCATGTTTGCCATCTGTTTACTGAGCATAACATTATATTTTATATGTTACCAAACAATTGGGCAATATATTGTGTTTTTGTGCATTAAAATAAAAAATTAGCAAAACTTTGCGTTTGAAGAACCGCTGCGCATATAGTGAGCGACATAAAAAATTGCTACACCCATCATTTTATTCTCTAGGACAGGGGTCTCCAAACTTTCTAAGCAAAGGGCCCCTTTATTGTCCTTAGACTTTAGGGGGGCTGGACTGTGGCCAGCAGGAGTGGAAATTTTCCTGGTATCAGTGGGAGTAAACATCACCCCATTTGGTATCATTGGGAGGAATAGGATCCCATTGTTAATGTGAGTGGGAGAAATGTGTCTTGTATCAGTTGGAGGAATAGTGCTCCAAGGGCCGGATATAGGCAAACAAAGGGCCACATCTGGCCCTCAGGCCGCAGTTTGAAGACCGCTGCTCATAGGACCTCTGCTTTCAAATAAATATAATGTCTGGGGGATTCAAAGTAATTTTTTTATAAAATATTACAGATTTTTAGATGTAAAAGAAAGTGTCAGAAAAGGTTTGGTGGTTAGAAGAGTGGGTAGTGTGTGGCAGAAGATTCTAATGTTGGGCATGGCTAGGCTGTCAAAAAGTCTCTCACATGTGGTGTCCCATACCTATGGCATGTGTGAGAAAAATCTCATTAAAGTGACAGCTTTGTGTAAAAAAAAAAAATTGTGTAATTTATCAAGAACTTGTGGCAAACAAATACATCTTCCATGCACTCAACATGCCTCTTGGCCCTCCATACATGGCTAGGCCCCAAAAAAGTCTCACACATGTGGTATCTTGTGTTTTGGGGTGTATTTCCACATATACTCATGTCAGTTTTGAGAAATATCTAATTAAACTAGTTATTCTGTGTAAAACATTTTTTTATTTTTTATCTAAAACTTGTGGCCAAAAATGTAATCATCCATGCACTCAACATGCCTACTTTCCAAAAAGGGGTGTGTTTGTCCTGCCCTGGCATTTTAGCGCATTAAGAATTGTGATAGGCAGCCAACAGTTAAAGCTGCATAAATTCCAGTATATATATACTTGAGGTGATTGTAGCCGCATTAGCAGTCTGACAGCTAGGACTGCTTGGACCTTGAAGAACGGGCCATACCCCAAAAGCTTGTCCTGAAAAATGATATGTTAGTGCAAATAAAAAAGACCCAAAGGCATGTAGCAGAATACATTTTGGCCTAAATTCATTGGGCCAGATTCAGAGAGAAATATGTTACGCTGCGGCAGCGTAACGTATCCCATTTACGTTACACCGCCGCAGGTTTACAGCGTAAGTGCCTGATTCACAAAGCTCTTACCTGTAAACTTGCGGCGGTGTAACGCAATTCCACTCGGCGCAAGCCCGCCTAATTCAAATGGGGCGGGCACCATTTAAATTAGGCGCGTTCCCGCCCTGAACGTTCTGCGCATGCTCCGTGTCCAAATTTCCCGACGTGCATTGCGCGAAATTACGGCGCCCCAACGTTTTTTTAAATGCGACGTGCGTTACGGCGTTTCGTATTCCCGGACGTCTTGCGCAAAGAAAAAAAAAATCGAAATTCGACGCAGGAACGACGGCCATACTTTAACATGGCTGATCTAAAGATAAGCCATGTTAAAGTAGGTGTAACTTTGCAACGGGTAAAAACGACTAGCGACGACGTACGGGATTGCGACAAACGCGCGGATCTTCGCGGATCGCCGTAACTAGTCATTTGCATATTCTACGCCGACTGCAATGGCCTCGCCACCTAGCGGCCGGCATAGAATTGCATCCTTAAGATCCGACAGTGTAAGTCAATTACACCTGTCGGATCTTAGAGCTAGCTATGCGTAACTGATTCTATGAATCAGCCGCATAGTTAGGATGGGCGGATCACAGAGATACGACGGCGTATCAGGGGATACGCCGTCGTATCTCTTCTGTGAATCTGGCCCATTGTTTTTTTTAAATCAAACACTTTTTATTTTACCATTTCTCATTTAGTACATGTATATGTCTTTCGACATCCCATACAATTCAATTGGAATACATTATAAACAATTAAAATTCCTATATTATAACAATATCCATATCTATTTTGCCTATAACATCTTTTTTCCCCCACCACCTCCCATTTCTTCTACTCTCTACATAAGAAATCTATCTGTCACCAGTTTTGGTGGTGCAAGGCTCGGGTCTCACCACCAGGGTTGCCATATATCATTAAATTTACCCCCTGCCTTTCTGCGTTTATAGGCCAGATGTTCTCTGCACAATAGGGAATTCATTGATAAATGTGATTCTATTGAATATTTTTTATAACAGAAAATATCATTTTTTTCCAAAAATGTTGGTCTTTTTTAGTTTATATCACAAAAAATACAAAAACCCAGTGGTGATCAAATACCACCAAAAGAATTATCTATTTTTGCGAGAAAAAAAATATATACATTTTGTTTGGGTACAGCATTGCCATTGCATGACCGTGCAATCATCAGTTAGCACAGTGCTGCATAGCAAAAAAATAGCCTTGTCATTAAGGGGGTAAAATCTTCTGGAAATGAAGTGGTTAACCATCAGTACAATCATCATTGTTTGTAAGATTTAAAGTATTGTTGTGGCGTTTGAAAAAAGGGACATGACAGTTCTCATTTACTGCATATTCTAGATTGATTTTTAATATTAGAACTTATGAACTTTAGAAGTTGAAGTTCTTTTAACGAAAGTTTTAAGTCTACCAAAATGTTCTTTAATTGCTTGCAAAAAGCAGAATTTTAATGAGAGTCCATTCTCAGAACACAATTGTGAATAATTGGATAGAGGGTTATATGATTTCTCATTCTTTCATGGCTAAAAAAAGTAATGTGATCAAGAGGTAATTTTCAAATGCCTGCTCCTTATTGTTTTCAGTTGAATGTGTACCTTCTAAAGGTACATGCTACCAGGTTGTTCCAGTTTGGCACTGTACTAATTGCTCCACAGAACATTCAGGGGATGAGTGGTAAATTCACAATAATGTCTATCATACAAAGATTAGGACTTTACATGTGCTCCCTGGCAACTCACACAATACACAATGATTTGAAAACAGAAGTATTTGTTGATTACAAAAAATATAAAAGTTTAAAATATATTTCAGTATCTAGAAAGCATAAAACCAATATCAATTTAAATACCCTAGAGACTTCCCATGGACCCTGGGGGCTTGTTTGATGCCTTTCTTTGGTACCGACCTTGAGTGCAAATAACAACCCCCCCCCCATTTTCTTTCAGTCTTACCATCACCTTATGTGTATTTCTCATGGGTTTCTACATTTGGCCCTAGTAACCCCTCTCGGGGGCATGGGACCCCAAGATTACATCATAGATATCACCAAGAGCTTCTTTTTTCTGAGATAAATTATGTGAATTTATGTCAAAATATTTGTAAGTAACTGCCTGTTGGTGTATGTGTGTGTGTATATATAAATATAATCCATAGACAGCTAAAATTTATTACGTTTATTGTATATTTTTGTAGATGGTTGAAATTTGATAATTACTTGAAGAAACGTGTTGACCTTTGTGGATGCATAAATACTCCAAAGCCAGTTTTTAAATGGATGTTATGTTTATGCTTTCTAGATGAAATATATAAAAAAACATTTTTTGTAATCAATAAATACTTCTGTACTTGCTCATGCTCATAAGTTTCTCTATATTTTGACATGCAGTTACAGACACACAAACAGTGTTTTGTACAGTTGTCTAGAAAGTTAGCAAGAGATTTGAGAGTGTTAACAGGGACAGTAAAAATCATGAGTTGATGCATCAAAACAACTGAAAAAAGCTATTCTGCATGAAAAAAATAAAAATTGTATGTAGACACAAACACACTCACATGGGGATTGACGTACTAAAACTGGAGAGTGCAAAATCTGGTGCAGCTGTGCATGGTCGCCAATCAGGTTCTAACTTCAGCTTGTTCACTTAGAGCCGGTTCACACTGGGGCGACCTGGGATCCGACTTGAAGTCTCCCCAAGTCGCCCCAAGTCGCGCGGTTGAGAAAATCAATGGAAGTGAATGAGAGACGTCTTAATGTACACTACTGAAGTCGCTCCGACTTCAGAAAAGGTTCCTGTACTACTTCAATCCGACTTGTAGACAACTTGTAGGCAACTTGTACCCATTGATTTCAATGAAAGTTGCCTCAGAAGTCTGATCACTGTCTTAACTGAAGCAACTTTCCAAGAAGATAACATACATTTCTTAGGCAAACCCCTCCCTCCCCCTCCCTCCCACAGAGCTGATTGTTGTTTGATTGGCCACTGGAAAGCCTCCTGTCCTGGAGGCGACTTGAAGTTGCCTTGTACTGTCCAGGAGGCAACTTGAAGTTGCCTGATGATTCATACTCAAGTCGTGTCCAAGTTGCCTCCCAAAGTCGTGCTGGAAGTCGTGTTGCCCCTGTGTGAACCGACTCTTATTCTTTGAAAAAAGAACCTGGAAGCTGATTGGTTTCTATGCAGAGCTGCATCAGATTTTGCACTCTCAGTTTTAGTACAACAATCCCAAACTGCTTTACAATATTAAAGCAGATTAGGGAGAGATTTTTGTGTTATGGGACAGCTCCGTGCTGGTGATCATTGTTGAAAATGTCCATACCTATATTGAAGTATAGATGTCACAAGCTTTCACCCAGTCATCACAAATTATCACCATATTTTGCCTTATTTCTAGTGGTCATGATGCAGTATTTTCCAGTTTGAGGTATTTTTGGAAAATACCTCATTATGTCCGCTTGATAGAGCTGCCTAGATCTGCCTATCCTAGGACATAAACATATAAGGCCCCATACACACGAGAGGATTTATCCGCGGATAAATCCTCTCGAGGATTTGCGAGGATTTTGATCCGATGGAGTGTACTCACCATCGGATCGAAATCCGTGCCGAAATCCCATCGCGATGACGTGTCGACGTGCGCGACGCTGTCATATAAGGAATTCCACGCATGCGTCGAATCATTACGACGCATGCGGGGGATTGATTCGGACGGATTGATCCGGTGAGTCTGTACAGACCAGCGGATCAATCCGTTGGGATGGATTCAAGCGGATAGATTTGAAAGCATGTCTTCAAATTTTTATCCCCTGGAAATCCATCCCAGGGGATAAAAATCCGCGGAAACAGATCCGCTGGATTGTACACACCAGGGGATCTATCCGCTGGAGCCGGTCCGCGGATCAATTCCAGCGGATGGATCCTCTCGTGTGTATGGGGCCTTAGACAAAATAAGGCAGTATAATTTTTGTATTATTATCATAGGATTTATATAGTGCCAGCGGGTTATGCAGCGCTTTACAACTTGAGTGTAGACAGTACAAATACAATACACTTTAATACAGTTGGAGTCAAAGGGCCCTGTTCCTTAGAGCTTACAATCTAAGAGGGAAGGTCAAGATATACAAGAGGTAATAACTGTGGTGATGTGCTGATGGATAAAGTAAATGTACAGTTGTTAGGTGGGGGCCAGATAGGCTTCTCTGAAGAGATGAAATTTCAGGGATCGTCTGAAAGTGGACAAAGTAGGAGGAAGTCTGAAAGATTGGGGTAGAGCATTCCAGAGGATGGGAGTGGCTCTGGAGAAGTCCTAAAGGTGAGCATGGGATGAGGTGACAAGGGAGTTAGAGAGCAGGAGGTCTTGGGAGCAGTGAAGAGAACGATTAGGTTGGCATTTTGAGACAAGGTTAGTGATGTAGCTGGGGGCCAGGTTGTGTATGGCTTTGTAAGTTATTGTTAGTATCTTGAATTGAATTTGTTGGTTGAGTGGCAGCCAATGGAGGTATTGGCAGAGGGGTATGGCAGATCCAAGTGGTTTCTGAGGTGAATGAGCCTGGCAGCAGCGTTCATGGTGGATTGAGGTGGGGATAGCCTATTTAGAGGTAAGCCAATTAGGAGGAAGTTGCAGTAGTCGAGAGAAGATCAGGAGGTGGATTAGAAGCTTTGTGGTGATATTGGTTAGGAAGGGGCGTATCTTGGAGATGTTGCGGAGCTTGAGGCAGCGAATTCATTTGAAAGATAAAGCGCGCTGCTCTAAACCTTCATAGACAAAATATAAAGCTTGACCATAACAGACATGCTATAGCAATACAAAATAACATTAAGGCTAAATAATTTAATGAACAGTGAATAAATCCAAGCAAAAGGTCCCAAATAAAAAAGTGCAGATGTAAACAAAACAGGTGCTCCACTTCTCAGTGTCTCCAGGGTTCCCATACATACAGACAGACACTCACTACAAGTTGTTGTCCTACTATTTCTAGTCAGGTCAGTAGTGCTTTTGTTTAGGGAATGGATATACCACTAAGCCTCCAATGGCTTGTTCCTATGGGTCCTTGTCAGCTGATGTACCACCATGCATGCAAATAAAATACCAGGGAGGATCTCATAGCGTTAAACCGTTTGATTTTATTAAAGCACATAAAAGATTCACACTCACATTTGAATGTTTAAGAACCGACACTGGGTATGCATGGCTTGCATAGGGAGAAAAAAAGGCCACGGCTGTACATATGTAAAAAAACAGCACATGCACCAACAGGAGGATATGAAGTCGCCGGAAATTATGTGAGCACATAGACCACACCTCGATCGGTTTCGTCCTGATTGGACATCTATGGAGATCATTTGACCGCTGGGTGAATGCTTTTAGCATTCTTCAGTTTATGTGTAACTGCTTCAATTAAGCATACCTGATGTACAATTGCAGACAAGGGGAGAGGTTGATTTCTTAGACTTAGCATAAAGATTTACCGTATTTATCGGCGTATAACACGCACAGGCGTTTCAGGAAAAAAAACTTTCCATAGCCCCCTGCGTATAACACGCAGGCACAGTTTACCCTCTATTTTCGGGGTAAAAAAGTGTGTCAGGGAACCAACCGTAGAAGAACTGTCAGACCTGTCTTGCACGGACCAACGAGCACAGTGCGCATGCGCGTGCAAACGTGCGCAATGTGCATGCGCACGCAAACGGGCAACAACTCTGTAAGTTCTTTGTTCTTTACTGCGCACGCGCATGCGTGCACCAGTACGCACGCAATGCGGGCGGGACTCCTGGCATCAGTGCCCTATTTAAGGCTTGCTGCAGAAGTTACCAACTGCTGCATGATCTTCAGCCTTTGTGTGATCCTTAACTCTTGTTCCTGTTTTCTGTGTACTCGTTGACGACCCGGCTTGCCTGACCAAGACTTCTCCGTGTATGACCCTGGCTTGTCTCTCGGCTTACCCTTCATCCTGTTCCTGTCTGATTGTTCCAGTGTATGACCTCGGCTTGCCTTCTGACCTGCTCCAGTCTCTTCCTGCTTCCTGTGCATGACTACCGGCTTGGCTCCTGACTCCGCCCCTGGGTTTTTCTGCGACTCTACCTCATCTGGTACGTCCGTGGTACCCCTACCTGACTACGTATCCTGGTAGACAGCTGATCTCCAACACCTTCTCAGCAAGTCGCAGCTGGCAACCTCTGCATCTCTGGGCATAGCACCCCCTGTGTCACCTCCAGGGGGAGTTCTGCACTCAGTCGCAAGGGAAGCCCTCTCAGCACTTCGGCCTCTGGTAAGGTACGTGACAAAGTGAGTGTTATACGCCAATAAATACAGTACTTCCTCCAAACATGTAACTCAGAGGTCTCAGTTTCTCCACTAGCCTCCATGGGCAGTTCCAAAGGTAGAAGTAGAAATTCTTTCTCCCATCTGTCTGTATGTCTCTCTTCCCAGAGAAAACTTTTAATATCAGTCTGCGGGTGAAAAAATAAACACCCGTGACAGTCTCAAAATGCCCCCCCACCCATTTTTATTATATATATATATATATATATATATATATATATATATATATATATATATATATATATATATATATATATATATATATATATAGGTATTTTTATGGCATTTTTATTAATATTTTTTTTTACTAGTAATGGCGGTGATCAGCGATTTTTTTCGGTACTGCGACATTATGGCGGACACTTCGGACACTTTTGACACATTTTTGGGACCATTTTTATAGTGATCCATGCTATAAAAATGCATTGGATTACTATAAAAATGCCACTGGCAGTGAAGGGGTTAACACTAGGGGGCGGGGAAGGGGTTAAGTATGTCCCTGGGTGTGTTCTTACTGTGGGGGGGGGGGGTGGCCTCACTAGGGGAAATCACTGATCGCTGTTCATACATTGTATGAACAGAGGATTAGCATTCCCCCCCTGACAGGACCGGGAGCTGTGTGTTTACACACACAGCTCCTGGTCCCCGCTCTGTAACGAGTGATCGCGTGTGCCCGGCGGCGACCGTGCCTGCCAGGCACGCGCACGGGAGTCGGGGCGCGCGCGCCCCTAGTTGCCTGTGAGAGAGCCGACGTAGAACTACAGGCTCTCGCGCAGGAGAGCCAACCTGCCACCGTAGAATGACGGCGGCAGGTCGGCAAGTAGTTAAGAAAAGCAGACAAAGGGCATGGATTACCAGAAACCATGTCCTGTGGTCTGATGAGACCAAGATAAACTTATTTGGTTCATGGGGCTGCATGAACATTGGACATTTTGACTTAGGGGTGTACTCACTTTTGTTGCCAGCGGTTTCGACATTAATAGCCGTGTGCTGAATTATTTTAAGGGGACAGAAAATGTACACTGTTATACAAGCTGTACACTCACTACTTTACATTGTAGCAGAGTCATTTCTTCAGTGTTGTCACATGGAAAGATATAATAAAATATTTACAAAAAATGTGAGAGGTATACTCACTTTTGTGAGATACTGTATACTTATTAAAGTGGATGTAAACCAGTTGAAGCTGGGCTCATACAGTCATGGCCAAAATTGTTGGCACCCCATTAATTTATTCAAAAAATCATGTATTTCTCACAGAAAACTATTGCATTAACACATGTTTTGCTATACACATGTTTTTTCTCTTTGTGTGTATTGGAACAAAACAAAAAAAGGAGGAGAAAAGGCAAATTGGACATAATGTCACACAAAACTCCAAAAATGGTCTGGTCAAAATTCTTGGCACCCTTTCAAAATTGTGGATAAATAAGATTGTTTTAAGCATGTGATGCTCCTTTAAACTCACCTGGGGCAAGTAACAGGTGTGGGCAATATAAAAAATTACACCTGAAAGCAGATAAAAAGGATAGAAGTTCACTTAGTCTTTGTATTGTGTCTCTGTGTGTGCCACACTAAGCATGGACAACAGAAAGAGGAGAAGAGAACTGTCTGAGGACTTGAGATTGTGGAAAAATATCAACAATCTCAAGGTTACAAGTCCATGTCCAGAGATCTAGATTTGCCTTTATCCACAGTGCGCAACATTATCAAGAGGTTTGCAACCCATGGCACTGTAGCTAATCTCTCTGGGCGTGGACGGAAAAGAAAAATTGATGAAAGGTTGCAAGCAGGATAGTCCGGATGGTGGATAAGCAGCCGCAAACAAGTTCCAAAGAAATGCAAACTGTCCTGCAGGCTCAGGGAGCATCAGTGTCAGCGTGAACTATCCATCGACATTTAAATGAAATGAAACACTATGGCAGGAGACCCAGGAGGACCCCACTGCTGACACAGAGACATAAATAAGCAAGACTACCGTTTGCCAAAATGTACTTAAGTAAGCCAAAATCCTTCTGGGAAAACGTCTTGTGGACAGATGAGACCAAGATAGAGATTTTTGGTAAAGCACATCATTCTACTGTTTACTGAAAACGGAATGAGGCCCACAAAGAAAAGAACACAGTACCTACAGTGAAATATGGTGGAGGTTCAATTACGTTTTGGGGTTGTTTTGCTGCCTCTGGCATGTGTGCAAGGCATCATGAAATCTGAGGATTACCAAAGGATTTTGGGTCGCACTGTAGAGCCCAGTGTCAGAAAGCTGGGTTTGCGTCCGAGATCTTGAGTCTTCCAGCAGGACAATGACCCCAAACATACATCAAAAAGCACCCAGAAATGGATGGCAACAAAGCGCTGGAGACTTCTAAAGTGGCCAGCAATGAGTCCAGATCTAAATCCCATTGAACACCTGTGGAGAGATCTTAAAATTGCTGTTGGGAAAAGGCGCCCATCCAATAAGAGAGACCTGGAGCAGTTTGCAAAGGAAGAGTGGTCCAAAATTCCGGGTGAGAGGTGTAAGAAGCTTTTGATGGTTATAGGAAGCAACTGATTTCAGTTATTTTTTCCAAAGGGTGAGCAACCAAATATTAAGTTAAGGGTGTCAAGAATTTTGACCAGCCCTTTTTTGGAGTTTTGTGTGACATTATGTTCAATTTACTTTTTTTCCTCCATTTTTTGTTTTGTTCCAATACACACAAAGGGAATAAACATGTGTATAGCAAAACGTGTTACTGCAATAGTTTTCTGTGAGAAATACTTGATTTGCTGGAAACATTTCTGGGGTACCAACATGACTGTATTTGCAGTGTTTTTTTTAATCTCACTTCAAAGCACTATGTCCCGTAGCTTTGTCCTGCTCTGTTTCTCTGTTATCAGCTTGAAATCTTTGACAAGCTCTCCAAGATGGGAGCCTGAAGTGTGTTTGGCGGAGGTTGCTATGAATAGATTAGCAGACTGCTAAACTATTCACAGGAGTGTGTGCCTTTCCTCCAATCAGCTGTCTCACAGTGTCTAGCAATAACCTACTCCTACAGGGGAATGAGGAAGTTAAAAATCGAACAGGACGTGCATGTTCTAAATAATATATAAAGATGAAGACAGCAGCTATACATGTAAAACTTATATAGGGAGATTTGTTTAAAGGAACACTAAAGGTTTGTTTTTTATTCTCTGTGTATCATCTAAAGCTGTTCACTTCACTGGGTATATGGAGGGTTTACATCCACTTTAAGGACATAAGCATAAACATTCTATCACCATATGTATTATTTATGCGTAGTAATAAAGTATTTTGAGTTGTTTTATTTTAACACATTGGCATGTTTAAATGATTATTTGTTATTCAAAAGTAGTATACAGTACAATTGTGGCATAGTGGTAGCGCAGCACTATTAGTTAAAGTATAGCTTCTAAAGTAGTAATACATAAACATAAATATAAAAGGTACCATCATCCTGAAATTTTTATTTCAGGATGTATTTTATTACCCAACTCTATCAGTACCGCTATAGTCCAATTGGCCCCACCCTCTTTTGGTTCTCTGGTCTGGGGACCTTAGATCCATCTTCTATATAGCGCAGCACTATTATTCTGTTGAAATTATGATGAAGAAAGAATACATTTCATAAACTTCAGGTGGAAATATAAAGTCAGTTAGGCCTTAAAACATCGGTGCACTAAAGGTCACCATGACTTCATACATTTCCCAATTTAAAATGGATCAACCACCCAAAAATACATTAAATAAAACAAACAAACTAATTACGAAGCAGAAACCAAAAGATAGTTACCTGACTTTGGTGGGTAGATCAAAAGGCTTAATGTCACAATAAAAGTTGACACAGATACTTAACTGGATTGTTTTCAAAGAGAAATAACCCATATGTATCGGAACCCATTCTCGACTCAAGGGCCCAGATTTACAAAGAATGGCTTAAGTTTAGGCGGGCATAGCGTATCTCATATACGCTACGCCGCCGTAACTTAGAGAGGCGAGTACCGTATTCACAAAGAACTTGTGCCCTAAGTTACGGCGGCGTAGCGTAAATGGGCCGGCGTAAGCCCGCGTAATTCAAAGTAGGCTGGTAGGGGGTGTGTTGCCTGGAAATTAATCGTGACCCCACGTAAATGACGCGCCTAACGAACGGCTCATGCATGCACATGCTCAGTATCACGTTGAATTTTCTCCCTAAGTTACGCTGGCTCAATGCTTAGTCGACGTGAACGTAACCTACGCCCATCCCCATTCACGTACGACTTACGCAAACGACGTAAAATACGACGCTGTTCCGACGTCCATACCTTAACATGACTTACCCCAGCTTTATGAGGGGTAAAGTTACGCCGGTCCTACGCCTAACGGAAACAGCGTATTTAAATATGCCGGGCGCAAGTACGTTCGTGAATCGGCGTATCTAGCTCATTTGCATATTCAACGCGGAAATATACGGAAGCGCCCCTAGCGGCCAGCGGAAATATGCACCCCAAGATACGACGGCGCAGGAGACTTACGCCACACGTATCTTGGCCGAATTCAAGCGCAAATGATTCTAAGAATCAGGCGCGTAGATACGATGGCGCACATTCGGACTTACAACGGCGTACGTGGAGATACGCCGTCGTAAGTCCTTTGTGAATCTGGGCCTAGGAATTGTTTATACAGTGTGACAGAAAGTCAGGTAAATCTGTGGGTGTTGTCACAGACGGGACATACATTTCTGCCTTGTTTAGACAATACATCAATTGTTATTAGGCGTTGGCTGCAAATGTAGCCAGAAAAGGTGTAAGGGGGTTGGAAGACTTCAGCTGTTCGGAATGAGGCAATTAAGGCCTCTATAAGTAATCCAGAGGATTACCACTGATTTGCTGCATCCTGAGGCTTTGTGAGTAAGTAGAGCAGTGTACTGAAAGTCTTCTGAGAAGGTGAGGAGAGGATTGATTTTTCTGTGTGATAAAAATCAAAAGACTATTGTTTTTCTGCTGTATGACCAGCAGTGTCTGCCTAGCACTAGGCTGTGCCAGACTCCATAGATAGGTTCCTGTGTGGTGAAGATAGACGCCCCAAGTGGCCAGGGTTTATTTTATGTTTGATTTTGTTTATGCTGTTTGGATGCTTGCACTTGTTTCCAGCAAGATGGAAGAATAAACCAAAATCGTTTTTTTCAACCGTCTTTGACTGCCTGTCTGTATAAATTCAGTGTGTAGTGAACCCATCCAAGGGGTCACACACCCCGCTACCGAGCTAACCCCTTACAACAGCTAAACTTTTAATATTCATTGAGTCTGTCCAAAGTTCATTTCAAACTATTTAGGAAGACATTTGAATTCTGTCTACTCAGTGATATTTTAAAATACATATGATTATAAGTCATTTAAATTAGATATTATATTCCAGGTCTTAGATACAATTATGATTTTAATGTCTACTAAACCAATGGTAATTCTGTCATAAGGTAAAAATGTAATATTTTGATGTAAAACAAATTAGAAGTAAGAATTGTTTTAAGATACCAATCATTGTTATGAAAGACATATAAATCGTGACTATATCTGCAAAATAATTTACATAAAGCATGTGTTTTTCCTAGATAAATAAGTATTCATAGGATATACAAGAATTATACATTTATCCATATAGATAATAATTTTATGTGATATTGATGAATCATAATTATACTGAGTGTATTGTAATTTGTATATTGTACCGTTTACCAGAGTCCCTCAATAATATATATATATATATATATATATATATATATATATATATATTCATCAATACCAATATACAAACAGATACACATTATGAAAATAGAACATATCATTGAACAGATAATTTAGAACACGTTTTTCTGCACTCAGACATGCCTAGTGGTTGTAGGTGATATTACCTGAATTCAGACCAGTAGCTATTTTGGAACTGGTAATTATGTTGTGTGGATTTTTACCTTATATACATTTGTGTTATCCTAAATATTAACTTATTGATTATTATACAGTTGGATAACAAATTCCCTCGAATCAGCAACCACCTTGTAGCTTTTTCTCTAAAGATTCAATTTTCAATATTTTTAATTTGTATAGCTTCCATGTTATTGATATAACAAACGTCTAATTTTATTTTACGTCGTTAACCACTTACTTACCTGCAATATGGTAAAAAAATTTGAAAAACAGACGTTCTGTCTTATTGTCATTTTAACAAGGTTATTTATTCCATAGGGAAGTTTATCACTGCTGTGTCATTTCAAAGGTACTACGGGCCAAATTCTCAAAAAGTCTGCGTAACTTAAATTTCAGCAGTTAAGTTACACTGACTTAAAATTTCTACCTAAGTGCCTGATCGTCAAAGCACTTAGGTAGAAATTACACGCCGTGTAACTTAAGTGCCGCCGTCGTAAGGCGGTCCTCCTCTCCTGGGGGCGTTTAAAATTTAAATGAGGCGCGCTCCCGCGCCGGCCGTACTGCGCATGCGTGTGACGTAATTTTCCCGACGTGCAGCGCGCGAACGTAATTAACGCCGGGCGGCTTTGAGAATTTCGACGGGACACTAAAGTTGCGACGGGTGAAAAAAAAAGACGCGTCGGGAAAACAAATAATTATAAAAAAAATATGTCAGCGTCGCTCGGCATGCATTCCTGAGAGGGAGAACTCCATGCCAATTTTCAAAGAAAAAATCGGCATGGGTTCCCCCCCCAGGAGCATACCAGGCCCTTAGGTCTGGTATGGGTTGTAAGGAGACCCCCCCACGCCGAAAAATTGACGTAGGGGGTCCCCCTACAATCCATACCAGACCCGTATCCAAAGCACGCTACCCGGCCGGTCAGGAATGGGAGTGGGGACGAGCGAGCGCCCCCCTCCCTCCTGAGCCGTGCCAGGCCGCATGCCCTCAACATGGGGGGGTTGGGTGCTCTGGGGCAGGGGGGCGCACTGCGGGCCCCCCCACCTCAGAGCACCCTGTCCCCATGTTGATGAGGACAGGACCTCTTCCCGACAACCCTTGCCATTGGTTGTCGGGGTCTGCGGGCGGGGTGCTTATCGGAATCTGGGAGTCCCCTTTAATAAGGGGGCCCCCAGATACCGGCCCCCCACCCTAAGTGAATGGATATGGGGTACATCGTACCCCTATCCATTCACCTGGAGGCAAAAAGTTAGTTAGTAAACACACAACACAAGGCTTTTTAAAATATTTTATTATTCTGCTCCGGATGCCCCCCCTGTCTTCGTTATTAGCTCAATTACCAGGGGGGGCTTCTTCCGCTCTCCGGGGGGCTTCTCCGCTCTCCGGGGGGGCTTCTCCGGACTCCGGGGGGCTTCTTCCATCTTCTCCCCTCTTCCGCTGTTGACTCGGCGAACCCCGGTTCTTCTGCAGATGTCCGGTGCCTTCTTCTTCAGCGCTGGCTGCCTGCTATGTTTGTGTGTTAGCTCAATTAGTAACAGGCAGCCGGCGCGGTCTTCTGTGACGTCATCTTCTTCTCCCCTCTTCCGATGTTGCCTCGTCGCCTGTTGTCGCTGTAATGATGGAAGCGCGCCTTGCATCACATTTATATAGGCATCACCGTCCCATCATGCTCCGGCAGGTACCCACGTGGTGGGTGCCTACCCACGTGCACCCACCACGTGGGTACCTACCGGAGCATGATGGGACGGTGATGCCTATATAAATGGGATGCAAGGCGCGCTTCCATCATTACAGCGACAAGAGGCGACGAGGCAAGATCGGAAGAACAGAAGAGAAGAAGATGACGTCACAGAAGACCGCGCTGGCTGCCTGTTAGAAATTGAGCTAACACACAAACATAGCAGGCAGCCAGCGCTGAAGAAGAAGGCACCGGACATCTGCAGAAGAACCGGGGTTCGCCGAGTCAACAGCGGAAGAGGGGAGAAGATGGAAGAAGCCCCCCGGAGTCCGGAGAAGCCCCCCCCGGAGAGCGGAGAAGACCCCCGGAGAGTGGAAGACCCCCGGAGAGCGGAAGAAGAAGCCCCCCCTGCTAATTGAGCTAATAACGAAGACAGGGGGGGCATCCGGAGCAGAATAATAAATTATTTTAAAAAGCCTTGTGTTGTGTGTTTACTAACTTTTACTTTTTGCCTCCAGGTGAATGGATAGGGGTACGATGTACCCCATATCCATTCACTTAGGGGGCCGGTATCTGGGGGCCCCCTTATTAAAGGGGACTCCCAGATTCCGATAAGCACCCCGCCCGCAGACCCCGACAACCAATGGCAAGGGTTGTCGGGAAGAGATCCTGTCCTCCTCAACATGGGGACAGGGTGCTCTGGGGTGGGGGGGCCCGCAGTGCGCCCCCCTGCCCCAGAGCACCCAACCCCCCCATGTTGAGGGCATGCGGCCTGGCACGGCTCAGGAGGGGGGGGGACGCTCGCTCGTCCCCACTCCCATTCCTGACCGGCCGGGTAGCGTGCTTTGGATACGGGTCTGGTATGGATTGTAGGGGGACCCCCTACGTCAATTTTTCGGCGTGGGGGGGGTCTCCTTACAACCCATACCAGACCTAAGGGCCTGGTATGCTCCTGGGGGGGGAACCCATGCCGGTTTTGAATTTAAAAATTGCCGTGGAGTTCTCACTCAGGAATGCATACCAAATGCCGTCGCTGGAATGGGCCTTTACAAGGTTTGGCTAACTTTCCACATTATAAAACCAGCCCTAGTTTTGCGCCGGCAAATGCGGAACTTAGGCAGAAATCACAGTGCTGAAATGCTTTGAAAATCTGCTTAAGTCCTCATTTGCATACGCAAAGCTGCATTTCAATGAGAAATGCCCCCAGTGGCGGATGCGGTACTGCATCCTAAAATCTGACCGTGTAAGTGTCTTACACATGTCAGATTTTCTGCCTAACTTTGGAAAAAGCCTTTTGTGAATCGTTTCCAAAGTTAGGCACAGACTGAACAGCAGTTAAGTCTGCGTATCTCTTTTGGGAATTTGGCCCTACACTCCCATTTAGCAGGTGTTTCAATTGATATTCAAGCTTTCATGTAGCACAATAATTATTTTAATTGTATGTAACATTTGTTTTGTCAACCAATCAATATATAACTATGAAGATTATCATTGCTGTGTCATTTCAAAGGTACAACACTCCCATTAGTGGGTGTCAATTGCGATTCTTAATTTTTTGAAGCACAGTCAGTATTTTCATTTTATGTAACTGTTCTTGTCAACCAATATATCTATATTTTGTATGAATACATGTCTGGTGAAGAAATTTCATATTTTTAGACTGTGGTCATGGCGATTAATTCTGTATCTTAAAAATATTACCGTTTAAAAAAAATGCAGTCCGTGCAGGAAAATTATCCTAATTAGCAGGACAATTAAGTTTTGAAGACACATTTTTTATTTATACTTTTGTCACCTACGATTTGCAACAATGAAAAAGAACAGATGTAAACTGCTGCGAACTAAAAAAAATGCAAAATGATGGGAACTCAACTGAAGTAAAAATGAATGTAAAAACGGAAGTAAACTAAATCATTATTTTCTGAGCAAAAGCATGACTGAAAAGATGATGCTCGTGTGAAAGGACACTAATAGGTTAACTTACTAAAACTGGAAAGTACAAAATCTGGTGCAGCTGTGCATGGAAGCCAATCTGCTCCAAACTTCAGCTTGTTCAATTAAGCTTTGACAAAAAACTGAAAGCTGATTTTGGGCAGATCTACTGTACATAAGATTTTGCGCTCTCCAATTTTGGTAAATCAACCTCTAAATTAGGGGTATTAAGAGTTACTAAATATGTGCACTGCCAACAAATGTGTTAGTTTTCGTTTCATTGTTTTTTTGTTTTAGTTTTTCAGGTCATTTGTTATGATTGCAATTTGTAAATTTGTAAATTGGTAAATTCAAAAATGAAAAAAATTATTTATTCGTAAGTCTGAAAATCCCAAAATTCGAAAGAATAACTAACTATTAAAGGGGTTGTAAAGGTAAATGTTTTTTCACCTTAATGCATCCTATGCATTAAGGTAAAAAAACATCCGACGGTACCGGCCCACCCCCTGAACCCCCTATTTACTTATCTGACCCCTCGAAAAGTCCCGCGCGCGTCCACGTGATCCTCTTCGGTTCCCAGCCTGGCCGTTGATTGGCTAGGCTGGACGGATTAATAGCAACGCAGCCATTGGCTGGCGCTGCTGTCAATCACAACGGATGATGCAGCGCGCCGGGGAGCGGGCCCGAGTGATACAGTCGGCGGCTATGGCCGCCGCTGTATCACGGGAGCGCGCTCGCAAAAGCTTTCCACCATGCAAGCTCACTCACATGAAGGTGGAAAGCTTTTGCGAGGAGGAGCCGAGACAGCCGCCGAGGGACCCCAGAAAACCGGATTCGGGGACACTCTGTGCAAAACGAACTGCACAGTGGAGGTAAGTATAACATGTTTGTTATTTTTTTTTTTTTTTAAATTCTGCCTTTAGTGTTCCTTTAAATTATAGGTATTGGAATTTCCTTTCAAATTTGGCTGTTAGAGAATATAACGAATACAAATTTATCCGAAGTTACGAATTATCCGAAACAACGAATGCCGCATCTAAACAAACAGAATGGAACAAATAAATAATAAATAATAATTAAAAAAATGTATCGCTTCTGGCAGAAGCAGTGCAGCCTTTTTACAGGACATCAGAGCGGCACGGGGGGCATGGAGCCCCCTTCAGACTGCTCTGATGGCCGCACTGCTTCTACCAGAAGTGATCAGCCAGGAAACTGTCAGCCCAGTCCATCCCTGCTCCACACTTGTAAAATGCGAGTAGGTGAGTGTAAATTTTAAGGGCTGCTCTAAATGTATGTACAAGAAAAATAATTTTGCATCTGCCAAATGTTTATTGCTGACTAGGATTCTGCTAGTTCTGCAAGTTTAACCTCTCTATAAGCCCCGATGACCATTGTCCCCAAAACAGAAATGATGGTAAAGTTCTAAACTTTAAAGTTGTCATGACAACAAGAGATGAGGGGGATGTCTTTCAATAGGAACAATTGTTTTAGTAACTGTCAAAGATCCTGTCACTTTTGAGAAATATCCTTTAACTTTCTGCTGTGTTTCCAAGACAGGAAATTAAATGAAATCTTCCTAGCAGGACACATAGAAGCAACAAATAAACCCTTCCCTGCTCTGTCCAAAGCAAGAAAAATAAAATGGCTATACATACCTAGAGAACACAGGCTGAATCAGCATTCTCCCCTTATGCCGCGTACACATGACCATTTTTATTGGTCTAGAAAAAACTAAGGGCCAGATTCACAAAGCACTTACGCCGGCGTAATTGTAAATATGCGCCGCGCGTATCTATGCGCCGTATCCTCAAAACGAGATACGCCTGAAAACCACCTTTTTCCGACCAACGTAAAACGATTACACCGGCGCATCTTGGAGCGCAAAAATACGCTAGACGCACCATTGTTTTGCTAGTCAAATATGCAAATGAGGGAGATACAGCGATCCACAAAAGTACATTTGTGCGGCGCAGGCTACGCCATGTGCGCATCAGCTGAATGTCCGGTCTAAAGTTACCCCTTATAAAAGCAGGCTTAACTTTGCACCAGACGTGTGCAGGTCAGCTAAAGCAACACCGTTAGGGACGAGCTGAGCAGCCACACTTGCAGGACAACAATCTGTTTGCCAACATGCCAGGGGCATCCATGCTCATAGCTATACTAGTGACTTTAGAGGCGCGCAGAAGGCACCTTTGCACGTTAAACACACACATTAATCATGGCACAATGAGAATGCATGCATGCACACCACTGTGGTCCCTAGCACACACACCCCACATCCTCATCGAATTGGATTAGATCAAAGTACACCGCACGGTATTAGGGAGCAGCAACGCCACGCCAAGGCTCCAATTATGTCACTGTACATTCATACACCTTTCACATGGACCTGGGATCACTTCTCTCTGGTCCTGGGGAACCCTTCTCCACCAAAACTGAGGGTGACACCCCTTTTCCAGGAGGAATGTCACCCCCACATTCATACACCATTCACAAACATAAAACAAATCATAATCGCAGTAAAAAAAAAATAATAATAATAAAACACTGAAAACAAAAGTACATCACAAATTAACGTCGGCGTGACCCACACCTGGGCCAGCCACGGCCCCGGCCCCTCAGGGGAGACTCATGGGGGGGGAATCAGGGGAAGAAGGAGCCTCCCCTGGTGTTTGCCCACCTGCTGGCCTGCCCTCCAAGGCCACGGCTATCCTGTTGAGGCCAACATTCAGGGCTGCCATATTGGCCTGGACAGCCTGGGTCAGGGCATGCACCTCCTGACCCACGCCTGCTGTGGCAGTCTGCAGGTCATTAAAGCAGTTGATGAATGCCAAGGAGTTCGTGCTCACGTCCATCACGGAGTCCTTCATGGAGACCAGGCTCTCCTCCATCTGGGCCAAAGTCTGGGTGACCTGACCCAGATGGCGGGTCTGAAGGGCCTGGTCCCTCCTAAGATTGGCCGGCAGAAAGTCTGCCACCCCCTGGTCTTCCGGGTGGCCTTCCTGCCTGCAGATGAGGCTTGTGGCATGGGAGAAGGGGAGCCCCCTGGGGGGGAGCCCTGTTGGGGGAGGAGTGGGAGGGGCTACCCCTGATGGAGGCCTGACTGCTGCCAGCCACAGGGGGAGCCTCATCCAAAAGGCGAAGTATCTTACTGGCAATGGTGACCTCCTCCTCCTCAACCTCCTCCCCCTCATCCTCCTCATGAGGTGAGTTGTGGCCACTCCCCTCCCCTGAGGACTCCTGCCTTTCCTGGGGATCTTCAGCAGCCTGATGTCCGGGGGATGGTGCAGACTGGCCAGATGGCCCAGCACCCTCCTGGCCATCTTCGAAGACACAAAACATACACAGGTTGGAGGATCCACACACTTGTCACATATTCCCTTCCCCCCCCCACACATGCTACATGCCAGATAGGAAAAAAAAACGTACCTGTCCTCACGGCCTCATTGGAGTCAAAGCCAGGCAGGCCCACCACTTTACCGGGCCACTGCACGCTCCTCATCAGTCAGCCTGATGGTGCAAGGTGGTCCCCCTCCAGTGCCCATGGAATGTGCTGTAAGCTTGGCCAGCTTCTCACGGACCATGCCGCGGAGGTCATTGATCTTTTTGGAGATCCCACTGACGGTCCTCCTCCCCCCCCCCCAACGCATTGATGTCATCAGCAATGTCCTGCAGGATCTGCTTCTTCCTGGCCGGGGTGGTGTCCGGGCTCTCAGGGCCATGCAAAAAACGCCCATTTTGGGCAATGGCCCTGGCAAGGATCTCCTTCTCACGGACAGAGAAGTTTAGCTTCCTCTTCTTTGGTGCCATATCACCACCAACCACTCACCACAAACAGACACAAAAACAGACAGCACACACAGACACAAAAACAGACAGCAAAAACCAGACACCAAAATCAGACAGCACAAACAGACACAAAAAACACACAGAAAAAACAAACAGCTAATACAATCTCCTACTCCAATAAATCTTTCCTATAACACTCCTACACAAACCAACACACAGCCACAGACAACAGAACAAAAGCACCTTGCTTCAGGAAGGGAAACACATGGATGTACTTTTGCAATGGAAGGGCGTTTGTCTGGGCCTATTTATACACAGGGCATATCTCACTAAGTAGGCCGGGCCGAGTTCCTATCTCACTGGTTGCGCCGGGCCGAGTTCTGAGCATGCGCAGTGAGGTGCAGAATCATGCGTGCATGCGCAGTCCGGCCGTCCCTTCATTTGCATGGGGTCACGGCTCATTTCAATGGAGCATGCCCACTTCCTTCCCACTTTCAATTACCCCGCCTTGCGCCTCGGAATTTACGTTACGCTGGCGCAAATCTGGGCGCAAATACTCTGTGGATACGGTACTTGCGTCACGAAATTGAGCCGGCGTAACGTAACAGAGATGCACTACGCCGGTCTATATATGTGCCGCTCTACGTGAATCTGGCCCTAAGTTTTTTCGACCTGATTCTTGTCAAGCCTGCCTTGCCTACACACAATCGTGAAAAAAAATGCTTGAGCAAAGAGTGGTGATGTACAACACGTAAGACGGCACTATAAAGGGGAAGTACCATTCGAATGGTGCTACCCTTTGGGCTGCTTTTGCTGATTTTGTGTTAGTAAAAGTTTGGTGAGAGACGCTTTTCAGTCTTCGTGCTTTTTAGTCTGTTACAGCGTGAGGAATGTGCTATCTATATTATGAACGCTAGTTTTACCAGAACGAGCGCTCCCGTCTCATAACTTGCTTCTGAGCATGCACGTTTTTTTCACGTCGTTAAAGCCTACACACGACGTGAAAAATAACAACATGAAAAACTACTCGAAAAAATAGAGCATGTTCTAAATTTTTAATGCCCATTTTTCACGTCATGAAAAATGCTCTGGAGCCCACACATGATCGTTTTTAACCACTTCCCGCCCAAGGACATCATATGACATCCTGGACTTTCAGTGGGGATATCTGAAAGATGCCTGCAGCTACAGGCATCATTCAGATATCCATCTCTTCAGCCGGCGATCCTATGCACCATAAGAATGATCATAGTGGCAGTTCCACCGCTTGATCGTTCTTAATATCTGGTGCTTCTCCGGGCTCTCCTTTGCCATCGGAGACCCGGAGAAACAATCTGCCAGCGCCGGATGGGAGGCATAGAGATGACTAGTGACCAGAAGGTCACCAATCATCTCTATGATCGTCGGAGGCCCGGGCACGATGTTATGACGTCACGCCCAGGTACCGGAATGTGAACACAATTGCGGCTGAAAGCATTAGATCTGTGAATTTTTTTTCACGATCTAATGCTTTCCAGCCTGGAGGAGAGATGTGAGGTCTTATTGACCCCGCATCTCTCCATAAAGAGTACCTGTCACGAACCATTCCAATTACAAGGGATGTTTACATTCCTTGTAATAGAAATAAAAGTGATCAACATTTTTTTTTTTTTTTTAAAGTGTAAAAATTAAATAAATTAAGTAAAATAAAAAATAAAATAATACAATTTTTTTTAAATGCCCCTCTCCCCGGTAGCTCGTGCTCAGAAGCGAACACACATGTAAGTCCCGCCCACATATGTAAACGCTGTTTAAACAACACATGTGAGGTATCACCGCGTGCGTTAAAGCGCAGGAACAGTTCTAGCACTACACCTTCTCTGTAACTCTAAATTGGTAACTTGTAAAAAAAACATTAAGCGACGCCTATGGAGATTTTTAAGTACTGAAGTTTTGCGCCATTCCATGAGTGTGCGCAATTTTAAAGTGTGACATGTTAGGTAGCTATTTACTCGGCGTAATATCATCTTTCACATTCTACAAAAAAATTGGGCTAACTTTACTGTTTTGTTATTTTTTAATTCATGAAACATTTTTTTCCCCAAAAAAAGGCATTTGAAAAATTATTGCGCAAATACCGTGCTAGATAAAAAGTTCCCTAGGGTGTCTGCTAAAAAAACATATATAGTGTTTGGGGGGTCTGAGTAGTTTTCTAGCAAAAAAATTATGATTTTTGCATGTAGGAGAGAAGTGCCAAAATAGGCCCGGTATGGAAGTGGTTAATGACATAAAAAAAAAATAATTTTTTCACGTCATGAAAAACGGTCGTGTGTATGCGGCATTACAGTAAAAAACTGTGTCGCTTGCAAAACAACACATGTCATCCAAACTTTAAAGTAAACTGTTAAAAAAGCTTTTAGAACTTATTACAAATAATATCACCTTGTAATAGTATAGTTAGAATTCTTTGATTCTCCCTGCACAGATGAGATATGATCACTTTGGGGACCAGAATCTCCAAAGTATTATTGTCTTTCTGGTGAATTTCTGTTTCCTTGCTATTATAGTGAAACTGATATGTATCTTATGTCAAATGAATGAAAATATTGATTTTTTTTTTGTTTTCAGTGCAGTTGAAAAAGCAATGTTATTATATAAATCCTAGGGTTGATACAAATACTCTTTTGGCATGATTTATAAGTAAATGTTCCTTTATCATTGCAATGAGAAATATTTTTTCCATCACTGATTTTAAATTTGGTAATGCTTTTCTGTTGATTATGTTTATAGAGACAAATACTCTTTCTATAAGAAAAGAAAGTATAAAATAACACATGGCTCAAATATATATAAAATATTAAAATCCATTCATATCAATCAACAAAATCATACTTTCATAGTTTTCCAATCATAAACACTACTAACCTACAAAATATCACTGTGTGACATATCACGTGTGTGTGTGTGTGTTTATATATATATATATATATATATATATATATATATATATATATATATATATATATATATATATAAAATATATAATTTCATGAATCAGGGTTTACATCCACTTTAATGAAAATACAGTATCTCACAAAAGTGAGTGAACCCCTCATGTTTTGGTAAATATTTGATTATATCTTTTCATGTGACAACACTGAAGAAATTACACTTTGCTACAATGTAAAGTGGTGAGTATACAGCTTGTATAACAGTGTCAATTTGCTGTCCCCTCAAAATAACTCACACAGCCATTAATGTCTAAACCGCTGGCAACCCCCAAGTGAAAATGTCCAAATTGGGCACAATTAGCCATTTTCCCTTCCCGGTGTCATTTGATTCGTATTAAGCCACATACACACGATCGTATTTCTGAAGGAATCTAATCCGATGGATTTTTTCGTCAGATATCTGATGAAGCTGACTTTCATCAGTCTTGCATACACACTATCAGACTAAATTCCGACCGTGCCAAAACGCGGTGACGTGAAACACTACGACGAGCCGAAAAAAATGAAGTTCAATGCTTTGGAGCATGCGTCGACTTGATTCTGAGCATGCATAGATTTTTCTCTGATGGAGTTCCACACAGACGATCGGAATTTCCTATCGGTTTTTAATCCATAGGAAAAATTTAAAACATGTTCTATTTTTTACACCGATTACATCATCTGTTTTCATCGGGCAAACAGATTGTGTGTACACGGCTTAAGTGTTACAAGGTCTCAGGTGTTAATGGGGAGCAGGTGTGTTAAATTTGGTGTTATCACTCTCACTCTCTCATACTGGTCACTGGAAGTTCAACATGACACCTCATGGCAAAGCACTCTCTGCGGATCTGAAAAAAAGAATTGTTGCTCTACATAAAGATGGCCTAGGCTATATTAAGATTGCCAAGACTCTGAAACTGAGCTGTAGCACAGTGGCTAAGACCAGAGGTTTAACAGGACAGCTTCCACTCAGAAAAGGCCTCACCATGATCGACCAAAGAAGTTGCATGCACGTGCTCAGCGTCATATCCAGAGGTTGTCTTTGGGAAATAGACGCATGAGTGCTGCCAGCATTGCTGCAGAGGTTGAAGGGGTGGGGGAGTCAACCTGTCAGTGCTCAGACCATATGCCGCACACTCCATCAAATTGGTCTGCATGGCTGTCGTCCCAGAACTAAGCCTCTTCTAAAGATGATGCACAAGAAAGCCCACAAACAGTTTGCTGATGACAAGCAGACTAAGGACATGGATTACTGGAACATATTTGGTTCAGATGGTGTCAAACATGTGTGGCGGCAACCAGGTGAGGAGTACAAAGACATGCGAGTCTTGCCTACAGTCAAGCATGGTGGTCAGAGTGTCATGGACTTGGGCTGTATCAGTGTTGCCAGCACTAGGGAGCTACAATTTATTGAGGAAACCATGAATGCCAACATGTGCTGTGACATACTGAAGCCAAGCGTGATCCCCTCCCTTTCGGAGACTGAACAGGAGGGCATTATTCCAACATGATAACGACCACAAACATACCTACAAGATGACCACTGCCTTGCAAAAGAAGCTGAGGGTAAAGATGATGGACTGGCCAAGCATGTCTCCAAACCTAAGCCCTATTGAGCATCTATGGGGCATCCTCAAATGGAAGGTGGAGGAGCACACGGTCTCTAACATCCACCAGCTCCATAATGTCGTCCAGGACTCCATGCCCAAGAGGGTTAACACAGTGCTGGAAAATAATGGTGGCCACACAAAATATTGACACTTTGGGCCCAATTTGGACATTTTGACTTAGGGGTGTACTCACTTTTGTTGCCAGTGATTTAGACATTAATGGCTGTATGTGTATGGCTGAGCCCTCCCACTGATGTCAGCCAGGAGGAGGGGGAGAGAGGCGAGAAAGAGCACCAAGCCGCTGACAATAAGCTGAGCGGCAGAAGCGGAGCTCATACATGTAGAATCGTGCAGTATTTTTACAGAACACAGGCACAGGGAGACTTCTTATAATGGTGAAGAGAGGATGGGATGATATAATAAAAGATATAAGAGCAGTTAAATCAACAGGAGCGGAGGGGGGCACATTGTATGAGCAGAGAGGGGAGGAGGCAGGACACAGAAGACAGACACAGAAGAGCAGGCTTTGGATGATGGAGGCACGCAAATAGACCACAATGTCAGGGGCTCAGCAGCCATTATAATCGTGGGCTGTTTGCAGAGGGGAAGGCATAGCTAGGCAGGATCAGCCAGCTATTTCGGGTGATACAGGGGTCAAAATGACACAGCACAAGCACTGTGCTGTGTAATATAATACAGGATCTGTATTTTTTTGGGTTAACAAATGCTTTACCATTTGATCGCCCCTGATGTTAACCCCTTCCCTGTGAGAGTGCATTTGTTTTTAAAACTGATCACTATTAGGCCCTGTACACACGATCAGTCCAAACCGATGAAAACGGACTGAAGTTCAGTTTCATCGGTCCAAACCGACCGTGTGTGGGTCCCATCGGTCCGTTATCCTTTGGTCGCAAAATTTAGAACTTGCTTTAAAATTGAACCGATGGACGCCTAACCGATCAGTCAAAACCGACGGTTAGTACGCAAAAGCATCGGTTCCAAACTCGCACATGCTCAGAATCAAGTCGACGCATGCTTGGA
The DNA here is from genome assembly GCF_905171775.1 of Rana temporaria. NCBI lineage: Eukaryota > Metazoa > Chordata > Amphibia > Anura > Ranidae > Rana > Rana temporaria. The sequence continues at coordinate 285,585,404 of NC_053492.1, forward strand.
AGCATTGAACTTCATTTTTCTCTGCACGTCGTTGTGTTTTACATCACCGCGTTGGACTCGATCGTTTTTTGAACTGATGGTGTGTAGGCACATCAGACCATCAGTCAGCTTCATCGGTTAACCGATGAAACTGAACTTCAGTTCGTTTTCATCGGTTTGGACTGATCGTGTGTACAGGGCCTAAGTGTTACTGGTCCCCAAAATGAGTCACTTAATGTCTGATTTGTCCGCCACAATGTCGCAGTACCGATAAAAATTGCTGATCGCCACCACTACTAGTAAAAAATAAAAATTCCATAAATCTATCCCATAATTTGTAGACGCTATAACCTTTTTGCAAACCAATCAATATATGCTTATTGGGATTTTTTACCGAGAATATATAGCAAAATACAAATTGACCTAAAGAAAAAGAAAGCTATATTTGTGGGAAAAAAGGACATAAATTGTATTTGGGCATAGCGTCGCATGACCGTGCAATTGTCATTAAAGTAGCGCAGTCGTGTACCGGGCAGATCTGGGCCCCCGTGAAAACTATTTTGCTGCGGATGCTCAGTTAGGTGCACCTGGATATTGATGGAGTTCAGGGTGAGATACAAATGAAGATATGTGTCTTGGAGCCATCGAGTGACCATATAACAAAATAATTTTTGGAGGGAGGAGAAAGGGCGGCACATGTATTATATGTGGCTGCCCCTTTTCTCCCCCAGACCTCTCCTTTTAGGGGAAGAAATTGATAATGGAATTTCTATCTGCACAATATTTAAATGGTATGAGAAATAGGTAGCGGAAAGGTTGCTCATCTGTCTTAATATACATATAGATAGCATAGCATGCTTAACATCGATGTGTTGCAGATCTGGTGACGGCAGCCCCTAACACTCGCCTGTAGGTACCTTACTAACGTAAGATAGACTTAAGAGAAAATTGTGAGTAGATTTGTACAGTACATGTTTTTGTATAGTGTAGTGTTTTTTTCGTTTTTTCATGGGAACGGGAAAAATGTGTTTTTAAAGCTAGAGGCCTAAACTCTCCCTCTAAAAGATCACACATTTAAAATTCCTTGCAATATCAGAATGAATGGTATTATATTGCTTCAGGAAACACATTTTTGCTTAGATAATATTCCTGATTTATTTAGCAGGCATTATGCAACATGGCTCCATGATTCATTTCCATATTCTAAATCGCGAGGAGTTTCCATTGCAATTCATAGAAATCTGCCTCACCAAATTCTTCAAAATTGGAGGGGCAGTGATGGTAGGTCTTTAATTCTCAAATATCATTACATGGAAATATTTTTACAATTCATAATTTATCAAATATAGATTAATATCAGATTAAGACAGGAATACAGGTTCTTAAGGAATGAATGGTAATTATAGGAGGAGTCTTAATGGATCCAAAATTAGCTATAAGCGCAACCCGACCATATAAAATCAGTAGTCAATTAAAAGAATTTAAACAGTTGCTTGAGAAATATCAGATGGTGCATTTATGGAGGGTTCAACATCAGAGAAATGTGTTATTAGTCAAATGGGTCTGATGATGACTCCTTCTTCTGAAATTGGTAGTTTCCTTTGGTCAGATCATGCACCAGTATTCATGGAACCGGTGGTGACAGATTATAGGAAACCTCGATAGACATGGAGGTTGAATGATAACTTGCTTAGAGATAAATAGCTAGATTCAGAAAGAGTTAAGCCGGCGTATCAGTAGATACGCCGTCGTAACTCTGAATCTAAGCCGTCGTATCTTTAAGTGTATTCTCAAAATGAGATACACTTAAATCTAGCTAAGATACGATGGACTGCGCCGTCGTATCTTAGCTTTCTATTTAGGCTGGGGCGTGAACGCTGATTTACGCCTAGAATGCGTAAATCAGCAAGATACGCCTATTCACGAATATACGCTTGCCCGTCGCAGTAAAGATACGCCGTTTACGTAAGGCGTTTTTAGGCGTAAAGTTAGTCCAACAAAAAGCTGGCTTAGCCAATGTTAAGTATGGACGTCGGTCCCGCGTCGAAATTTGAAATTTTTACGTCGTTTGCGTAAGTCGTCCGTGAATGGGGCTGGGTGTAATTTACATTCACGTCGAAACCAATAAGTCTTTGCGGCGTAATTTGGAGCATGCACACTGGGATATGTCCACGGACGGCGCATGCGCCATTTGTAAAAAACATCAATCACGTCGGGTCACGCTTCATTTGCATAAACACGCCCACCTCTTCACAATTTGAATTAGGCGCGCTTAGGCTGGCACATTTACGCTACACCGCCCTAACTTAGGACGCAAGTGCTTTGTGAATACAGCACTTGCCTCTCTAACTTACCGCGGCGTAGCGTAAATACGATACGCTACGCTGGCTCAAACATACGCCGCCCTATGTGAATCCAGTTAATAATATGTGAAGCAGATTTTCTTTAAGAGATAAAGGAATTCTTGCAGATTCATGAAACAGATAACAGTTCAACCCCCCTAAAATGTGTATTGCGCGGACTGTTCATTAAACATGGAGCTAGACTGAAAGTGGATAAATCACATAAAATATCTCAATTATTAAAGAAATGTCTTACATTAGAAAGTTTACACAAACAAAATCTTAGTTCAGAGGACAGAATATAATTAAATGATAAAAAACCTATTGATTTACAAACTCTACTGAATGAACAATCCTTGCGAATAAGGGATACAAGTAGAGCTTTGTTCTATCGAAATGGGAACAAACCCGGAAAACTACTAGCAAGAACCCTAAAACAACGACAACCCTTGACCTCTATATTTAAAATCCAAAAAGCTTCTGGGAAAATAACCCATATGGACCCTATGGAAATATTTAAAACATTCCATAAATACAAGTTATATAATATACCAACACAACAAAGAGGTAAAGATTGGGAGAAAAGTCAAGAGGAAATAAGTCAATATATTAGGGAAACAGCCCCGCCTGTTCTTTCTAAGGAAACAATAGAAGAATTGGAAAAAGATTTTTCAGTAGAAGAAATACAACAGGCTATATCGACACTGGCCCCAAGCAAAATCCCGGGCCTGGATGGATATACCCCTCGATTTTATAGGGTATTTCAGGAGATAATTACTCCGATTCTCAGAAAGACATTTAACTCTATGTCCGCCTCCCAAACTTTTACAGAGTATGTAAGCCCATATATCACTTGTCCCTAAACCTGAAAAGGACCATACGCCATGTGTCAATTATCCCTTACAAATATAGATTTGCGCTTATATTCCAAAATTATTGCAAATAGACTGACACCCATTTTACCCACAAATATTAATTTAGATCAAGTTGGTTTTACAATAGGTCAGGAGGCAAACATGTACATTAGTGGAGTATGCCCAGAGAAACACCATCACATCATGGCCCAGATCCACAAAGAACATACGCCGGCGTATCTATTGATACGCTGCATAAGTTCTAAGATGCCCCGTCGTATCTTTGTTTTGTATCCACAAAACAAGATACGACTGAATGTGGGCTCGATCCGACTGACGTACGTCTTAGTACGCCGTCGGATCTTAGGTGCATATTTACGCTGGCCGCCAAGTGGCGCTTCCATTGATTTCCGCGTAGAGTATGCAAATTAGCTAGATACGCCAATCCTCAAACATACGTCCGCCCGGCGCATTTTTTTACGTAGTTTATGTAAGTTTTTTTTCGGCGTAACGTTACCCCTGGGTCTATGAGGCGTACGCAATGTTAAGTATGGACGTCGGGACAGTGTCGAATTTTCCGTTGTTTCCGTTGTTTGCGTAAAACGTTCGCGAATAGGGCTTTGCGTAAATTACGTTCACGTCGAAAGCATTGACTATCTGCAACGTGATTTCGACCAATGCGCACTGGGATACCCCCACGGACGGCGCATTTGCCGTTCAAAAAAAACTTAATTTACGTGGGGTCAAGTAGAATTAACATAAAACACGCCCAGATCTTATCCATTTGAATTGCGCGCCCTTATGCTGACACAGTTACACTACACCGCCGTAACTTACAGCACAAATTCTTTCAGGATACAGAAACTACGCTCTAAGTTACGGCGGCGTAGTGTTTCTTAGATACGCTACGCCTGCCTAAAGATAGGCAGATCTTTGTGGATCTGGCCCCATGTATTTTATCATTTGATGCTGAGAAATCATTTGACAGGGTGGGATGGCGTTTTCTTGGAGAAGCCTTGATTCAGCTCGGGATTGGACCACAGATGTTGCAAAGAATTATGGCTTTATATTCCAACCCTAGAGCTAAAACACGTTCAAATGGTATACTTTCTGATTATGTAAAAAATGTAACCTGACAAGGATGCCCCTTTTCTCCCTTGTTATATGTGATAGTAATGGAACTCCTTACTACAGCTATTTGTAACAATAGGGACATTCAAGGGATTTGTGTAAAAGGGAAGGAGTATAAGCAGATGATTTATTAATATACATTACTAATCCGATAATGACATTACCAAATTTAATACAAGAATTTAAATGCTTTGGAGAGGTAAGCAACTTCAAAGTTAACTATGATATGTCAGAGATGTTAAATATATCACTACCTAATAAAATCAAAAACTTCCTAAAAAAAACTCTTTTAAATGGCAAGAAATAGCAATTAAATATTTAGGGGTATATATTTCAAGGGATATGGTTAAATTACAGGAATTGAACTATTCTCCAATAGTCCATAAAATTAATAATTCACTTAAAAAATATGATAAAATTGTTTACTCATGGATGGGGAGAATTAATATAGTGAAAATGGATATACTACCAAAATTACTATATGTATTTCAAGCCATACCTTTGATTCCTCAGGGTAATTTAATGACGTAATTACGCAAAGTTTTATTTGGGCTCAGAAATCACCACGAATAAAAAGAGAAATCCTCGTGGTCTTGCTTTACCGGATTTTGCAATTTATTTGCAAACATCTTCTTGAATTAGGATTATAGATTGGTTTCATAGTGCGAAATGTAAACAATGAGTAACTTTGGAGGAAGATATTACTTCCATGGATTAAAAAAAAAGAACTAACACTCTTATATCATCAGCTCTGAAAATATGGGACATAATGTTGAAAAAGGGATGTCTCTCCACACTGATTGGGCAAATGACTCCTTTGTTCTCTAATCCAGAATTTTCACCTGCATTTTAAATGGAAATGATAGAGCACATAAGGATAGTTCAGACCCTAGTGGACGGCAAGCTTCCTCAGCTATCCGATTCAGGACCTGAACATGAACACAAATGGATGCAATATCAGCAACTATATAAAGTATATATAAAATCTAGTTTACGGCTTTCCTTGATAGATAGACCACTAACTAGTTTTGAACAATTATTATTAAACGGACAGAGATCAACTCATAATTTGTCAAATACAGGTGGTTCTCAAAAAATTTGCATATTGTGATAAAGTTCATTATTTTCTGTAATGTACTGATAAACATTAGACTTTCATATATTTTAGATTCATTACACACAACTGAAGTAGTTCAAGCCTTTTTATTGTTTTAATATTGATGATTTTGGCATACAGCTCATGAAAACCCAAAATTCCTATCTCAAAAAATGTGCATATTTCATCTGACCAATAAAAGAAAAGTGTTTTTAATAAAAAAAAAAGTCAACCTTCAAATAATTATGTTTAGTTATGCACTCAATACTTGGTCGGGAATCCTTTTGCAGAAATGACTGCTTCAATGCGGCGTGGCATGGAGGCAATCAGCCTGTGGCACTGCTGAGGTGTTATGGAGGCCCAGGATGCTTCGGTAGCGGCCTTAAGCTCATCCAGAGTGTTGGGTCTTGCGTCTCTCAACTTTCTCTTTACAATATCCCACAGATCCTCTATGGGGTTCAGGTCAGGAGAGTTGGCAGGCCAATTGAGCACAGTAATACCATGGTCAGTAAACCATTTACCAGTGGTTTTGGTCCTGTGAGCAGGTTCCAGGTCGTGCTGAAAAATGAAATCTTCATCTCCATAAAGCTTTTCAGCAGATGGAAGCATGAAGTGCTCCAAAATCTCCTGATAGCTAGCTGCATTCACCCTGCCCTTGATAAAACACAGTGGACCAACACCAGCAGCTGACATGGCACCCCAGACTATCACTGACTGTGGGTACTTGACACTGGACTTCAGGCATTTTGGCATTTCCCTCTCCCCAGTCTTCCTCCAGACTCTGGCACCTTGATTACCGAATGACATGCAAAATTTGCTTTCATCCGAAAAAAGTACTTTGGACCACTGAGCAACAGTCCAGTGTTGCTTCTCTGTAGCCCAGGTCAGGCGCTTCTGCCGCTGTTTCTGGTTCAAAAGTGGCTTGATCTGGGGAATGCGGCACCTGTAGCCCATTTCCTGCACACACCTGTACACGGTGGCTCTGGATGTTTCTACTCCAGACTCAGTCCACTGCTTCCACAGGTCCCCCAAGGTCTGGAATCGGTCCTTCTCCACAATCTTCCTCAGGGTCCGGTCACCTCTTCTCGTTGCGCAGCGTTTTCTGCCACACTTTTTCCTTCCCACAGACTTCCCACTGAGGTGCCTTGATACAGCACTCTGAGAACAGCCTATTCGTTCAGAAATTTCTTTCTGTGTCTTACCCTCTTGCTTGAGGGTGTCAATGATGGCCTTCTGGACAGCAGTCAGGTCGGCAGTCTTACCCATGATTGCGATTTGGAGTAATGAACCAGGCTGGGAGTTTTTAAAAGCCTCAGGAATCTTTTGCAGGTGTTTAGAGTTAATTAGTTGATTCAGATGATTAGGTTAAGAGCTTTTTTAGAGAACCTTTTCATGATATGCTAATTTTTTGAGATAGGAATTTGGGGTTTTCATGAGCTTTATGCCAAAATCATCAATATTAAAACAATAAAAAGGGTTGAACTACTTCAGTTGTGTGTAATGAATCTAAAATATATGAAAGTCTAATGTTTATCAGTACATTACATAAAATAATGAACTTTATCACAATATGCTAATTTTTTGAGAACCACCTGTATATATAAGCTCCTACTTCCTTTGGGGATCACTTAATGAATTAGCATGTATGAGAAAATGGGAAATTGAAATAGAGAGGCCAATATTATTATCAAAATGGAAGAAAGCACTTTTTTGACACATAAACTATCAATAGAGGTCAAATAACAAGAAAGAAACTAGAATATAATTATGAGATAGTATACGAGTCTAGCTTATAATATATATTGCGCTGAATATTAACTAAGATAATGTGAAAACCAAATATTACGTGATTCAATATGTACACAGATCCACAAACAAAAAGAAAAGACAATTAGTCCAATTGTATGGATACACCAGTGTTTCTTCCGTGAACAACACCCTGTGTGATGATTGAGAGATGTGAGATCTAATCACACTATGTAGACATCTGTTTCATATGTGCAGCGCTTCCTCCACACTGATACAGCTCATAGAAAAACAACAAGAGAAAAGATCTTCATAGCGCAAATAGCATGAACAAATATGAGTAAATGATTTCTGACTAGGTCTCACTCACGAATCCGCCGAGTTTAAACAGCGTTTAAGGACAACCTAGCACCAATCCTTCAAATAAGCCGCTCAGCGTCTCTGATGCACTCTCCTCATTCGGATCTGCGATCCGTCCCGCTCGTAACTCCTCCCCCACGCGTTACGTCACTAGACACGTGACTTAGTAATGGGTAACTGCTTGCCAGGTCTCAGCTGATGTTATTTATAGTCAGCGAGATACTTAGGCACCAACGGGATATGCAGTAAGGGAGTGTTTCATCTTACATCATCGCAGGCTCATAAGGATTGGTAACATATTCATATGTATAATTTTTTAATACAAGTACAATTTAAAAATACAAGTACAATTTAAAATTATTTAAAAACAATCAGTTCATTTTCGACAACTGGGGATATGTATATACACATAGCAGCCTCCAGTGGTCACAAGTGGTACAACACTATAACCTCCAAAAACATTATCGATTTATATGGACAACTGTGGGTATATGACAGCCTCGATTGGTCATTAGTGGTACTACACATAAATTTATAAAAGAAACTCCAGCAACTTCTCAATACCCATATTTGCCGGCCATAATAAAACATAGAATATGTATTTAAAACCATAATAAGATACATATTAAAAATTTGATTTTTTAAAACCTTAATTAAAAATTAGAAACAAAGAGGAAATTATCTAAAACATACACATATAAACAAATTATAAAAAATCTATATATATATATATGTATAAAAATCAGTAATCAGAGATGAAACAATTGAGATCAAATTCAATATTTAACCCATTCGGTGATAATGATCTCATTTCATGTATCCATCTTGATTCAGTCTGACTCAATTGCCGTACCTTATGGCTCCCCCTCCAGTGTGGATTGTATTTGGCAATAGCCCAAAATTTAAGATCTTTGGGATTATTTTGATGACACATGGAGAAATGCCGTGACACATTATGGTCAGGGAAGCCCTTTTCAATATTTTGAACATGCTCCCTCAGACGTTTCCACAAGGGCCTTTTGGTACGGCCAATGTACTGAAGAGAGCATGGACATTGTAAGGCATAGACTACACCCTCAGTTCTGCATGTTATTAGATCTTTAATTTGGTATTCTATTTGAGTAACATTAGATACAAAACTGGAACATTTTTGTCCATTGAAATTAGTCTTTTTGCAGGCAAAACATCTTTTACAAGGGAAAAAACCTTTTCCTTGGAAGAAAGTTAGTCTGTTTGATTTAGTAGGGGGATCCGGAACATTTTTAGCCACTAAATCTCTTAGAGTGGGTGCCCGTCTATATATTATTCTTGGCATACTTGGCAATATACATTGTAATTGTTTATCCACCTGTAATATAGACCAGTGCCTTTTGAAGATAGTCTCCACTTGTTTATGTTGGACGTTATAATTCAAGATGATTGGTACTTGATCATCCAAAACTGTTCTTTTGATCTTATCTTCTATTAGTGTTTCTCTGGGTATTTCCAACACTTTTTGGATCTGTGTCTGTATAAAACCAGTGTCATATCCTTTATTCACAAACTTTTCACCAATCATATTAGCTTGGTCCATGAATATTCCTGGGTCTGTACAGTTTCTACGGATCCTAACCAGTTGCCCCTTCGGGATATTTATTAACCAGGGGTCATGATGGCAGCTGTCTACCGGTATATAGCTATTTCGTTCAACCGGTTTGAAATAAGTTTTAGTGGTAATTTGTTGAGCTTCAAGTGTGATTTCTAGGTCCAAAAATTGTATAGTTTTCTCATTAATCATGTGGGTGAGTATAATATTTTTCTGGTTCATATTGAGTTTTTCAAAAAATTGTATCAACGAACCTTCATCACCACTCCATATGAGAATGCAATCATCAATGAACCTTTTATAGAGAACTAATTGCTCAGGTGGGTCTTCATAAATAGCAGTTTCCTCCCACTCAGCCATAAACACATTGGCAACACTTGGCGCATATTTTGCCCCCATACCTATGCCATTCAGTTGGCGATAATATTTCTGTCTATGCCAGAAATAGTTGTGTTGTAGGCCGAATGCCAGACATCTCAGCACAAACCTGTTTTGTTTCGACACAAGTGACCCAAATTTATTCAATGCCCATTTTGATGCCTGAATCGCCTCTGCATGGTTAATAACCGTGTAGAGCGAGGACACATCAGCAGTGGCTAATAGATATTTCTTAGATCTATCTATCCTCACTGTATCCAAAATCTGAATGAGATGTTTCAATCCACACTGGAGGGGGAGCCATAAGGTACGGCAATCAAGATGGCAGTCAGACTGAATCAAGATGGATACATGAAATGAGATCATTATCACCGAATGGGTTAAATATTGAATTTGATCTCAATTGTTTCATCTCTGATTACTGATTTTTATACATATATATATATATAGATTTTTTATAATTTGTTTATATGTGTATGTTTTAGATAATTTCCTCTTTGTTTCTAATTTTTAATTAAGGTTTTAAAAAATCAAATTTTTAATATGTATCTTATTATGGTTTTAAATACATATTCTATGTTTTATTATGGCCGGCAAATATGGGTATTGAGAAGTTGCTGGAGTTTCTTTTATAAATTTATGTGTAGTACCACTAATGACCAATCGAGGCTGTCATATACCCACAGTTGTCCATATAAATCGATAATGTTTTTGGAGGTTATAGTGTTGTACCACTTGTGACCACTGGAGGCTGCTATGTGTATATACATATCCCCAGTTGTCGAAAATGAACTGATTGTTTTTAAATAATTTTAAATTGTACTTGTATTTTTAAATTGTACTTGTATTAAAAAATTATACATATGAATATGTTACCAATCCTTATGAGCCTGCGATGATGTAAGATGAAACACTCCCTTACTGCATATCCCGTTGGTGCCTAAGTATCTCGCTGACTATAAATAACATCAGCTGAGACCTGGCAAGCAGTTACCCATTACTAAGTCACGTGTCTAGTGAAGTAACGCGTGGGGGAGGAGTTACGAGCGGGACGGATCGCAGATCCGAATGAGGAGAGTGCATCAGAGACGCTGAGCGGCTTATTTGAAGGATTGGTGCTAGGTTGTCCTTAAACGCTGTTTAAACTCGGCGGATTCGTGAGTGAGACCTAGTCAGAAATCATTTACCCATATTTGTTCATGCTATTTGCGCTATGAAGATCTTTTCTCTTGTTGTTTTTCTATGAGCTGTATCAGTGTGGAGGAAGCGCTGCACATATGAAACAGATGTCTACATAGTGTGATTAGATCTCACATCTCTCAATCATCACACAGGGTGTTGTTCACGGAAGAAACACTGGTGTATCCATACAATTGGACTAATTGTCTTTTCTTTTTGTTTGTGGATCTGTGTACATATTGAATCACGTAATATTTGGTTTTCACATTATCTTAGTTAATATTCAGCGCAATATATATTATATAATTTTTGCACTATTTTGTTTGACATACATCACCTTATTGCTGCGTTTATTATTTGGTAATTTTGCTAATGACATTTTTTTAAATATTTAATTAGCGCTGTAGTACCATTTTTATATACGAGTCTAGCTAACTTACATAAAATAAATGGAGATAACTCGGAAACATGTTGGAGATGTCTTAAGGAAAGAGGAACAATGATACATATTTGGTATAAGTGTCCATAGGTGAAGGATGGAGGAGGGGATTGGATTTGAGAAGAATTTAAGTAATCAAACTCAAAAAATATGGCAACAGTGGGAAGATTTTCTGACCTCGGAAAGTTTTTACAATATTTATAAAGATTACCGTACACCCCTTTTTTTTATAGTCTAGGGCCCAGATTCTCAAAGGAGATACGACGGCGTATCTCCAGATACGCCGTCGTATCTCTGAGTCTGAGCGGTTGTATCTATGTGCCTGATTCTTAGAATCAGTTACGCATAGATTTATATTCGATCCGACCGGCGTAAGTCTGTTACGCCATCGGATCTTAACTGCATATTTACGCTAGCCGCTAGGGGCGTGTACGCTGGATTTACGCCTAGAAATATGTAAATCAGCTAGATACGCGAATTCACGAATGTACGCCTGGCCGACGCAGTACAGATACGCCGTTTACGTTGGTCTTTTCCCGGCGTAAAGTTACCCCTGCTATAAGAGGCGTACATGCGCCGTACCAATGTTAAGTATGGACGTCGTTCCCGTGTCGAATTTTAAAATTTTTACTTAGTTTGCGTAAGTCGTCCATGAATGGGGCTGGACGTAATTTACGTTCACGTCGAAACCAATATGTCCTTGCGGCGTATTTGGAGCAATGCACACTGGGATATGTCCACGGACGGCGCATGCGCCGTTTGTTAAAAACGTCAATCACGTCGGGTCATGGTTAATTTACATAACACACGCCCACCTCTTCTCAATTTGAATTAGGCGGGCTTACGCTGGCCTATTTACGCTACGCCACCGCAACTTTCTTTTGAGAATACGGCACTTGCCTGTAAAAGTTGCGGAGGCGTAACGTAAATATGATACGTTACGCCCGCACAAAGTTACGTGAATCCGGGCCTAGATGTTTTAGGATGAATGTAGGTAAGAGAGTGCATGGGGATATATGCAAAAGTTACTAGATAATTGGATTGATTTAAAATCGGAAAATAGAAAATCTTATGGGATATGGTGTACCTGGATTAAAGATGTAAGATTCTATATATCAGATTTTATAATATGAATAATATGTATGTATCTGTATAAATGTTTCAGAAAATTAAGAAAAGTACTGCAGTGTTGTATCGCAAAAAAAATGCCCTGGTCATGAAGGGGCTTAACTGGTTAATCCACAGATTGCGGTCAGAAAAGGGATATACAAAGAGATAGCCCCTTGATCTCCATCAATGCTTCTTCTACTGGGATTCCTATGAAACAAAAAATAGTAGCTATGGTGTTCTATGTTTGACAGTAATCCTAAATTCTGAGATGTTATCACTCCTATACTTGTGTTACATACAAGTGCCTTTGCAGGGTCCAGGACTTAAAGAGAACCCTGAGGTGTACTGTACTAAGTATTGCAGGATGTCCACTGGGGATTGGCATCAACACAGGAGAAAAATAGATGCTTCCTCATCTTTTTCTTTTTTTGTGGATGGCACTGGAAACATACTACTGCAACCTCTATTAGCCTGTGACCACAAGAAGATGTGGACATTAATTTAACAGTGCTGGTCTTCTGGAAGTACAGGCAGTCCCCGGGTTACAAACAAGATAGGGTCTGTAGGTTTTAAGTTGAATTTGTGTAAGTTGGAACAGGTACATTTTTTAATAGTAACTCCAGCCATAATAACTCTTATAGGAGTGAATTTCCCTTCCTAGGGGTAGATTTCCTCTCACTTCCTGTTGTCTCCATTCATTTGTAAGTAGGAGTCATTTTTAAGTCAGATGTTTGTAACTTGGGGACTGCCTGTAGTGTTTTTGCCCTTCTCCATTCAATTAACATCCTTGATTGTAATAAGATAAAAAATCCCAGTAAGCCATCCGTGGCGATGAAAGGTTTAAAAACCCAGGAACACCATAATTATCTTGAAATTATTACCAGAGGATACAGTTATTTCTTACATTGAACTGCACAGTGAATGCAAATCTATATATATAAAAATCAACGTGTGTATGTATGTATGTATGTTCCAGCATCACGTTCAAACGGCTAAAGATATTGGGCCAGATTCAAGAAGCTATTGCGCCCGCGCAACCATAGGTTGCGCGGCGCAATAGCTGTTTTGCTCCCGCGTAGCGAATGCCCCTGATTCAGGAACATCGCTACGCGGACTGCAGCCTAGGATATGACAGGCATAAGCCTCCTTATGCCTTCATATCTCAGGCTGCATTCTTGCGTTGGCCGCTAGGGGGCGCGGCCATTGTGATCGGCGTATAGTATGCAAATTGCATACTACCACCGATTCACAAAAGTTGCGCGGGCCCTGCGCACGCAAGGTACGGAGTTTCCGTACGGCGACTTTAGCGCAAGGTTGCTCCTGCTGTAGCAGGGGCAGCCAATGCTAAAGTATAGCCGCCCTTCCCGCTCGTGAAATTAAAATTTCACGTCATTTACGTAAGTGAATCGTGAATGGCGCTGGACGCCATTCACGTTCACTTAGAAGCAAATGACGTCCTTGCGACGTCATTTGCCGCAATGCACGTCGGGAAAGTTTCCCGACGGAGCACGCGCTGTTCGCTCGGCGCGGGAGCGCGCCTAATTTAAATGATTCCCGCCCCCGGCGGGATTATTTACATTAGGCGCCCTTACGCCGGGCTATTTAGCATATCGCCCGCGCAATTTACGGAGCTACTGCTCCGTGAATCGCGGGCAAATCGAAATATTTGCGTGGGCGCAGTGCAAACATCGTTGCCCTTTGCCCACGCAAATATTGCGTGGATCTACCTGAATCTGGCCCATTAACATGAAACTTGGCACACATGTTACTTATATGTCAGCAACAAACATAGGATAGGTGGTTTAACCCTTACCCATGGGCCAGATTCACATAGAGATACGACGGTGTATCTCCTGATACGCCGTCGTATCTATGATTTACGTCGGTCGTATCTATGCGACTGATTCATAGAATCAGTTACGCATAGATATGCCTAAGATCCGACAGGTGTAACTGTGTTACACTGTCGGATCTTAGGCTGCAATTCCATGCCTCCCGCTAGGCGGCGTTTCGCTTTATTTACGCGACGATTATGCAAATGAGGAAATACGCCGATTCCGAAACGAACAACCGCCCGGCGCTTTTTTTTTACGTCGTTTGCGTTCGGCTTTTTCCGGCGTATAGTTACCCCTGCTTCTATGAGGCGCAGCCAATGTTAAGTATGGCCGTCGTTCCTGCGACGAAATTTGAATTTTTTACGTCATTTGCGTAAGTCGTTCGCGCATACGGATGGACGTAATTTACGTAAACGTCGAAACCAATGACGTCCTTGCGACGTCAATTGGAGCAATGCACGCTGGAAACATTTCCGGATGGCGCATGCGCTATTCGATCGGCGCGGGAACGCACCTGATTTGAATAGTACACTCCCCCTAGCTGCGGAATTTGAATTCCGCCGGGGGATTTACGATGCGCCGCCGCAAGTTTTGAGGTAAGTGTTTTGTGAATTACCCACTTGCCTCAAAAACTTGTGAATCTGGCCCCTTCTCTTTATTGCAACACAGGCTTGCTGTTTGAGCGGCTGCTCTGAATAAGTGCTTGTACACTGTAGTCATTTGGACCTTAAGGGCAACTGTATTTAGCCCTAACGCCATTCAAATATTTTCATGTTCATCACAAGCAGTGGAAACACCACATGAAAGAAAATGCCTCCACCCCAAGCTATATTAAAAGCTGACAACATTGTCAATATATGAAACCCCAGAGTCTGGACTCAGACATGGCAAACAGACCTTAACATACATCACCAACTGTTTATTACAATATGGGTCATTCTCCATTCTCAAAAAAAGAGCATAGAAAAACACTAAAGCACAGTCAGTGTATAAAATGGGGAGAGGACATTCCAAAAAAAAAAAAAAAAAAAAAAAGCACCAAAGGTGACTGCTCATATTGCAATTAATCAAATCTCAATCACATCATTGGCAGATAAGGCAGAATTAAAGCTGGCTTAAAGTGCATGCAAAAATGCAAAGTATAATAATAATGATATTCAGCCAAGTTGATTGGCAACAGAAGAGAGTATTAGAATCAGCAGCAAATTGAGCTCGATATATTAGCAAGCAGGCAGTATAGGGTACTCCCATAGAGTTCTAATGAGCAAAAAGATATGTAATATAAGTGCTTTGTCTCACATCTGATATCTACATGTCCTCTAATGCAGATACGCACACATGCTGGAGTTATAGAGATACAGTAACCCTCTCTTAGAAGGGAGTGCTGCCTGCTCGGACATACAGTACTAGCAGTGAATTGCTCTATCTGGGTTATATCTTAATTGATTCTAGGCAATTACATATGAGTGACTTTACTTCCATGGAATTAAGACTATCTCCATATTGGAATGATCAAGTGAGCTGACCATATCCTTTGGCTCATTAGAACTCTTTGCTTCATCTATCTCTCCTCCCTCACTAGGCAGATTAATAATAATGGGATCAATTGGCTCCTGCTGCTGTCAATCAAATCCTATGATGAGGGATTAGAGGGAATGAGGGGTGGGGCCAAGCCCCACTGTTTGTGTCTATAGAAGCAGAACATCGGGGCTTGTGAGCGATCCCAAACGAGTGCCCCCATAGGAAGCTTTTTTCTATATGGGCACTCGCCAAAGAGGAATAGCCAGGAGCACTGGTCGGGAGACACCAAAATGGAAGGATCGGGGCTGCTCTGTGCAAAACCATTTACCAGAACAGATAAATATAACATGTTTACGGAAAAAAAATATCGTTTAGAATCGCTTTAGGTTTAGCAATCTTGGCCAGCAAAAGTCTCCAGGATGCACAGAATGTTCAGTAACTATACAATAGTACACAAAAAACAAAAGGTATTCCAGAATAGATTAAAGCTGGGTACACACAGATAAAAATTTGTCAGGTTTAGCAGGGACCTGCTGAATTCGATCTGTGTGTGGCAGGGCTGTAGATAATTATTTTTCCTGGGGGGGGGGGGGGTTCAGCCTTGAGTACTCAGAGAACAGTAATTAGCATTGTGGTGTATATATACAGTACATGCAGCGCCCCATGCAGGCATGTCTATTAGTGAAGCAAATAGTAAACATGGACTTAGGCTTCAATGTCTGATTTCTAAAGAGTTCAGTTTGTAAGGCTGTTTATAGAGGGGCTCTTCTTTATATTAAGGGCAGAGCTTGTGGATAATTGGGGTGTCCTAACCGTGTACAGAGAATGCTGGTTTGCCTCTGTGTGTCCCCAGGCTTTGCCATTGTTTCCATGTGGTTCCCCCTGCACAGCTGCTCTCTCCCCTGGCTCGCACTCCTCATGCCTCACCTAGTTTTGTACACAGCACTCTCTGCTGCAGTCCTCTCTCTCCACCCAACTTCCCCTTTATTGCAGGCCGCTTGCTCCCTAGTCCCTGCTGGCTCTCCCTGCATGCTCCTGCTTGTGGGTTCCACCAATAACATCTACTTTACCAAAATGCCTCCCCTGCACTATCTCCTTGCCACTGGGTGGGGCCAAATCAAGCTTTCGTGTCGAAACAGTGAATCAGCTATCCTCTTCACTGTTCTATGAGCAGGGCCACCATTAGAAATCATGGGGCCCAGTACAGACTGCGGCTAAGCCACAGTTTTACTGCCCCTTGGCCACTAACCTTAAATCTGAAATACAGCTGGAGGAGTCTACTCACATGCAATGGCTGTGACAATTTTGCATCACAGCCATGGAAAATTTTACATTGCATATTGAGTTGACTATCATACTTGGCCATTCAAGTCAATGGGGCCATGACACAATTCTGAGCCAAACTCTTTGGTTGTGGTTTCCGTGCATTAGCACCATTATACACTGACACTTGGCTTGAGAAACAGGCATTCGGGGGACAACAGGGTCACCCCTGAATACGTGACAGCACTGTGATAAATCCCCAACTCACTAGTCGGCTGATAATCAGCTCAGGACACTGGAAGATATTTCTGACCCTTCACCATGATTCACCTTGCATAGGAGCTCAACAATAGCTGAATTGGCTTTTTCCGAGTGTCCTGAGCTCATTATCAACCGACTAGTGAGTTGGGGACTTATCACAGTGAGTTGACCTTTCTCAATATCCCCACTAGGGAGCAGCAGTGCATCAACATCAGGAGTGGAGGAGCGCGCTATACGGCGCACTCGTTCCACAGTGCGGCTTGACTTTCCAGACTCCTGTCGGCTTTGCAGCAGGACTGACGTCATCTACCCGGAGGGATGGAGTTCTCGGGTTCCCTCGTCCCACTGTTGCAGTCCTGGTTCTGTGTCCCTTGTGCTGGAAGGCCCTCCACATGTCGGTCAGCATGTCCGCTGCATGACAGTCATCATAAGGTACTGGCCTTCTATTGCATCCAGGCTATGTGATCACTGAGTTTCACCTGGAATCTTTAGCCCCTACTTTCTCATGGAATCGTAGGTGTTACTGCAAGTTTGTTCATTGCAAGTGTTTCATTTTACCTTTACCCGTCGTCCACTTCAGGACTAAATTTTCTTTATTAAAATTGTGGCTAATAAACGGATAAACTTCTTTATCGCTGCAAAGAGACAATCTGCATTATTTTATGTGTGTCCCATTAGCACTGGATTTTAGTGTATGGATGTTGTATATTCGTTACTTCTGGGTACGAATTTTATTTAGCTGCTCTGGACTTACATCCTTCTTTTTGATATTCATTCCCCACCTCATGATGTTTGACTATCTTCACACATACATCTACCAATATTAGCGCTGGTGATATTGTTGTTTTTAACCTTTTGACCCTCCTGGGCCACATTGGAAAGAGAGAGTTTGTCTTGGGCCACACATAAAATGCACTAAAGCCTAGTACACACACTACAATTTTTTTTCCCATGAAACCCAGCAGGTTGAACAAAAAAAAAAACGGACAGCTCCAATCTGAGCCGATGTACTAACATTGGATTGTTGGTACAGCGGCCCCAACTGGAGCTGTTTGTTTTTTCCTCCCCTGCTGTACTATTGTGTTTTGACAGGGGGATGCTCCCCCCCGCCAGAATATTCTGATCAGTTATTGCAGGGCTCAAAATTTCAAGTCCTGAGCTACTAGCCAGGCCTCAAGAGTTACTCGCCACCAGTTGCCCCACCTAATTCATACACTGCCCTGCGCCTAATTGCACCTGTAAACACGCCCTCGTAGATTATCTCATGGAATGACAATGTTTTATGCAGAATCAAGTTACAAAATTAAATATTACCAACAACAACTTTAACAAAATGGGACAGGGCACTGGGGGCAGACCAGAGGGACAGGGCACTGGGGGCAGACCAGAGGGACAGGGCACTGGGGGCAGACCAGAGGGACAGGGCACTGGGGGCAGACCAGAGGAACAGGGCACTAGAACTGGGTCTCTTCCCCATTCTCTTGCTGTCTCCTCTGCAACTCACATCCATCCTCTCTCTCTCTCTCTCCCATTCATCTCATCATCAGGAGCCTGTGTGTGCGGCTCCACGCTTGCATGTCCCCACTTCCCCCTTTTATTCAGGCTGGCAGAGAGGAGAGGAGCTGCAGCACAGCGGGAGGAAGTACAATCCAGCGCTGAGATCCACACAACTGCACAGTCATTGACACCATAGCACAGCGCACAGCACACATTGAGACCAGTCTGTTCACAGTGCTCAGGCTAAACTGTTGGACACTTACACACAAGGAGAAGAAAACTGCACAAACTAGAAGGCTGCCGCTCTCATGTCAGGGCAACTTTCAGTGAGCGCTGCACTGGAGCGGTAATTTTTGCAATCCTCCACCTCACTTTCTGCTCTCCAGCTACATTGGTCGGGGGGCAGGCTCAGAGAGGTCATACTGTTAGGTCCCATGGCTTAATGAGAATTGTAAGGAGAGCACCTCTGTACTGCTCTGCCTGTGCGCGGCTCACCAGACTACTTTTCCCGAGCATGCACCTTTCCTCTTCGGCCGCCAATCTCATCTGGACTCTAAGTGTAGGCACAGATTGGAGGGAGATTGGTCATGCAGCCCTGTCATCACTCGCCCCCAGCTTAAATCCACTCGCCAAATGCTAGTAGGCGAGTGGAAATTTTGAGGGTTGAGTTATTGGCTTAGAGCGCTGATCGGGAGCTGGTTGGCTGCTGGTTTTTCAGCATGCGCATCCGTCAGAAGCCAGCCAAACAGCCTGCTTCTGTCGGACCGGCTTCCATATGCACAGGCCGACTGTCTGCTGGTTTTTAGTGAACCGACCGATATGGCCCGACATTTTGCCTGTGTGTACTAGGCTTGACAATATGATGAGCAGACAAAGTTAACGATCATAAATAATTTACCTATCTGTAATAAAACTAAAAGAGGGCAACATAAAAGTAGTGCTCTTCTAAAACATTTTTTTTGTCATGTGTATCACTTTAAACACTTCTATATCAAGTCTAATGCTTCTTTTGGTATTACCTTAGCATTCTGCATATAGTAAAAACGTTCATGGATTTCAAGTGTATGATTAATTCCGTTGGTATGAATCCTTATTCTGCGTTGTTCAGAGAACAACACATACCCGGATTATACTACTGTTCCTACTGATGGGATATTATCTGCAGGTGTATGCTACGTGTCCTGCCACGTGTTGATCAGGCACACAGAGACACACGAGCGTACATCCTAACCGATAATGTCTTTGCAGAGTGAACACATCCCCCTCAGATGAACGTCTGTGCATTGCACAGGGGCCCTTTCGCTGGCGGACATATCCCCACTCTGCAAAAACCTCTCCCCAACCTCAGGAAGTTTTTCACTACCAGACGGGACTCAGCCAGCGGGCTGTGGGAGTACTAACACTGGGAGACACTATGACAATACATATTAAATACATCTTCATAAAATTTCCACAACAGGTATGAGCTGATGGAGACAATAAAAGTTTTTGGGTGGGGGAAGGATAGGCTCCTCTAAAGAGAAGGGCTTTCAGGGATCACCTAAAAGTAAACAGAGTAGGAGACAGTTGAACAGATTGGGGTAGGGTGTTACATAGGATAGGAGGGGCTTGGGAAAAGTTTTGGAGTTGAGCTTTGGAGGAGGTGTCAAGGAAGCTAGAGAGCAGGAGGACTTAGGAGGAGCAAAGAAAATAATTCAGATGGTATTTTGAGACTAAGTTAGTGGTGACGTAGCTGAGGGTCAAGTTTTGGATGGCTTTGTAAGTTGTTGTTAGCATTTTGAATTTTAATTTTATTAGTTAGGTGACAATTAACAATAACCCATTCATGACAAAGGTAAAAAAAATCCTAAACACAATCTGGCAACTTTGACATGTGTTAGTAAAATTGCCCATATTAAATACTTCCATTTGGTGGTGAATGGTAATGAATATTTCTTGATTTTTAAAACATTTTTATAATCAAAGGAAATTTGGCCCAAAATAGCCTCTGGTGATTGAAGCAATGCCACATTTGTTGTTTTCACCCATAGTAGGGTCCAGAAACAATGGTGTGCATTTTTTAACCCTACCTAAAACACACTAAGGGTATTTACCGGTATCAAAACTCAAGCATGGAGTCTGGTGCAGCTGTGCATAGTAACGGCGGTTGGACTCCATCTGTAAAACAAAGAGAGGGGAAGGGAGGGAGACAGCATGACCACTGTGGAGTAGTAAGTTCCAACAAGGTTTAATTACAAAGAACAGGTAAAAATGAATACTCACAAATGTATAAAAAAAAAATACTAATTAACCTTTGACCCTGACCTTAACCCCAACCCTGACACTGACCTAGATCAAACTCTGATATAGAATTGTTTTCTTTTTTTTATCTTGCCTACTTTTCTTTGTTTACATTTTCCTCCTCTGGCCATTCAGAGGGGAAAATACACACAGAGCAGTCTGTACAATGACTAATCACTGTGAATCGCATTTCCAGCACAAACGTATGCACAAACGTATGCATGCATATATGTGACCTCACAGAAAAAGAGCACTTCAGTGAGGCTGCATATATGTGTAAAGGCAGCAGAAAGAGGTAAAAACCGTGCATGGGGACCCCATTCTGGTGTTCTGTCGGTCCAAATACTCCTTTTTTTTCTCTGTAGTATTCCTGTGCTGTGCTGCAGCATCTTGTTGCAAGATTCCCAGGGATCTTGTTGCAAGTAGGTTGACCTCACCCAATCCATACAGAAGTCAGGTAAGGCCCATTTCACACTTGTGTGAAAGTCATGTGATTTTGCAATGATTTTTGACTAGATTTTGCCACGACTTGAAGCAATGCCTGTGTAGTCTTGAGGTCTATGAACCTCAAATCGCATCAACGTCAGACCAAAGTAGTGCTGTTTGTTAAGTTTCTGTGACTTGACCCCGCACAGATATAAATGGTACTCATTGGAAATCATGGGGTACGACTTGTCATGGGACTTTGCAGTGCCAAATCGATGGACAAGTCACACAAGTGTGAAAGGGGCTTAAAAGGATGTATATTATCTATTTTTCTTTCCACAGTTTCTTTATTTGCACTTTTAATTAGGATTTAGGAAGGGAAGGGGAGAATGCATTGGAAAATGGACTTTGCCTAAAGGGCATAATCCATTTAAGATGCACAGCTAAAATATTTACATTTGAAAAAGTGCACAGATTATTAAGCAAACACACAGTATTTACTTAAGGGCACTAAACTTTCCAAGTCTGTGTAACAGGTGTATACACTGTGGGAAAAGCAGCAGGTTGTGAGGAACCAGACTGCAGTGTATGAGAGTATAAAAGAGCTGGGACTAAAAGCTGTAAGCAGTTCACTGCTGATGTGACAACGTTACATGAGATGTCTAGGTTATTTCTTCTATGGCTTCTCTTGAGTTCTGGAAATGCTGATCCTAACATTTCAGAGCACAATCAAGGTTTTCCACCTAGATGGGATCTTGTTCCAGGCAGCCTAAATGATTTTAAGATTCAAAATGGCAAAATTGTCATCAATCCCTGGGATTACTTAGAAAGGATGGGGATGTATAAAATATTACTGAATGCTACTGAGCCGTATTTGGATATGATGAATTCAGGAAACCAAAGGAATATTCTTTGGGGATTACCTCTGCAGTTTGCATGGCAGTTCCAGACAGGTAATTTGAGATTTCTATTTGAGGACTCGGGATAATGTGGGATTAATTTTCTGCGGAAATCCAATAAAATGTAGTCCTGAAATTGCTTAGAATGAGTTTACAATATTCACTAGTGTTTAATTTAGGTAATTATTAATTAAATGCTTTCTAAATTTGCATTATACAGGCTGCATTGTACGGGTTCAAGGATAATTTGCTGCAGACTGACCACAGATACTCTTCGGATTAATGATCTGGAGGAAGATGCTATTAAGCATTTGGGGCTAGATTCATGTACATTTGCGGCGGCGTAACATATAGCATTTACGTTACACCGCTGCAAGTTTTACGGGCAAGTGCTTGATTCACAATGTACTTGCCTGTAAAGTTGCGGCGGCGTAGCGTAAATCCCTCCGGCGCAAGACCGCCTAATTCAAATGGGGCGTGGACCATTTAAATTAGGCGCGTTCCCGCGCCGAACGTACTGCGCATGCTCCGTTTTGAAATTTCCCGCCGTGCTTTGCGCGAAATGATGTCGCACCGACGTAATTTTTTGAACGTCAACGTGAGTTACGTCCTTTCCTATTCACGGACGACTTACGCAAAAAAAAAAAAAAAATTAAAAATTCGACGCGGTAACGACGGCCATACTTTAACATGGCAAGTCTATCTATATGCCACCAAACAGCAGCTTTAACTATACGCTGGGAAAAGCCGGCCGTAAGAGAATGCGACGGCCGCACGTACCTTCGTGGATCGACAGAAAATGCTAATTAGCATACCCGACGCGGAAAACGACGCGAAATCCACCCAGCGGGCGCCAAAGTATTACACCTACGAACCGAAGGCGTACGAAGCCGTACGCCTGTCGGATCGAAGCCAAAAGCCGTCGTATCTTGGTTTGAGGATTCAAACTAAAGATACGACGCGGAAAATTTGAAAGTACACTGGAGTATCAGTAGATACTCCGGCGTACTTCTTCTGTGAATCTGGCCCTTGAATTCTAGTTAAAACACAGCTAAGTAACAGTGGGTGGATTTACTAAAACTGGAGTACAAAGAATCTGGTGCAGCTGTGAAAAGCAACCAATCAGCTTATAGGTTTTGTTGAAAAGCTTAATTGAAAAAGCTGAAGATAGAAGCTGATTGGTTACTATGCATGGCTGCACCAGATTCCGTGTGCTCCCGTTTTAGTAAATCCCCCCCCCCCCAGTGTGTTTTTTTTTTTTGGAGGGGGGGGTTATTTAAAAGAAGAACAAAAAAAAATTCACCTGAAAAGAATATTTACCAAGCAGCCACTCACATAATACATTTCTATGCTGAAGGCTATTATAAAACGTTGAGTTCTGTAAAATGTATACACTGTGGAGACTTGGCTCCTTGCACAGATAGAAAGGGCTGCAAGGGCTAGGACAGTGATAATAATGGGGGATTTTAACTACTTTACTTTGAAATTGACTGGCGTAATTGCACTGCTGGAACAGTTAAAGGGCAGAATGTATAAACCTTTTACAAAACAGTTTTATGGTACAGTTGATACACGTCTCTACTAGAAATGATGCTCTGCTGGACCTGGTAAACACAACCATGCACAGCTTATTGCTAATGTTCATACATACGAACAACTGGGTAGCAGTGGCCATAACATGATTTCATTTAGAGCCAGTTCACACTATCTGCAGTGACAGAGGTTTTACCACATGGTAAATCCTTTGTCGCCGAAGGCACACACGGAAACAATTGCTTCCTGTGTGTCCTATTCAGACTGCAATTTGGCTGAGGGCCAGTGTGAATTGGCCCTTAAAGGGATTGTATTTGTACGTGTTTTTTCACCTTAATGCATCCTATGCATTAAGGTGAAAAAAACACCTGGCTGTCATGGGCCCCCTAGCCCCCCATTTTACTTACCTGAGCCTGTTCACCTGCTCTGCATGTCCCCCTTCGTCCTTATTTTCACAGAGTCTCAGCATTGATTGGATAGATTAATAGCAGGGCAGCCATTGGCTCCCGCTGCTGTCAATCAAATCCAATGACGCGGCTGCTGGGGGGCAGTACCGGGTCATACACTTGGCGTCTATGGACACAGAGTGTATGACACAGGAGCACGCCCGCAAGGTAGCCCCCTTTGGTAGAGAGAGCTTCCCAGAGGGGGTAAGCTATTGCAGGGAGGAGCCGCAAGAACCACTGTGGGACCCCAGAACAGCAGGATCGGGGCCACTCTGTGCAAATCGAACTGCACAGTGGAGGTAAGTATAATATGTTTGTTATTTAAAAAAAAAAAAAAAATGTATGTTTCCTGTTTGTGCTTGTTGTTTACAGCTAACATTAAAGGGGTTGTAAAGGCTTATTTTTAACTTCAAATAAGGCTGGGAGGGGAATTTTGGCACGGAGAGTACAGAAATTGAAATTCTTCAAAATGACTATGCGAACACACTGCAAAGTTTATCCCTCATGGGTAATACGTTTAAAAGACTAAAAATAAAACCTAAAGATAAAAAAACACACAAGGCTTGTGTGGAATTTAGCTCTAAAGATATGAAAGTTAAAAACAATGGCGTACAAGCACTCTTAAATCTTGATTAACAAGATTTAAGAGTGCTTGTTAATCATACAATACATATAAAAAATCATTAATGATGTAAATAAAAATGATAAAAGACGGAGAATGAATCTCAAAAAAATGTTCTGGGGAGTGAACCCCTTTAAGTTAGTCTCTAGTGTGAATGCTGCAGTTGGTGGCGAGGCTTCTTCAGGCACGGGCTGGGGACCCAGAGACTGTGAGAGCTGAAAGGCAAGAAAGAAAAGAGAAGCCCTAGGCAATTCCTAGTGCAGCATTATTTTATTAAAATTCGTAAAGTATTGTCATTATAGATTGCACTCACATAGTGCTCAGTTGGTGAGGGCTAAAAAGAGAAGAGGGTTGGGACTTTGTGTGAGGCAATTACATCAAATTGCCTCCATCCCTGTTTGACAATAAAGCAAGGTTGGGACTTTATATGAAGCATGTAGTTACGAATCAAAAAATACTTTATATTTCTTTAGTAATGGTATTCATGATTCATTGGCATTATCGGTAAAATTATCTATGTTGTAAACACATGATTGTAGCAACTGAAACTCAACGTTTTTCGAGTCGCCACTCATCAGGGGAAGATGTATAGTAGATGTCTAAGAAAGATATATTAAAACAAACAATAAAAAAATATTAAAAATTACACTTACATAAGAAGGGGGGAGGGAAAGGAAAAACGATCCATCCTGCTTACAGGCCGATTATGAATGAAATGTGTGGAGGCGAGCATTGGGGTAATTAAGGACATCATCTAGCACGGGAGCCGAAACGCCACAAGGTATGGTACAGCAGCAGGAAAACGTGAGAGTGAGTGTGACTGAGAGGGTGGTCCTCACCAAATAATCAATGGTGATATATATTAAAATCACCTATGCCCTCTGTGAATGAACGCAAAATATAATAATATATATATGTATGAGAATATATAGAAGGGATTGTGTTGAATTAATGGTGAGTGTTTGACCCTGTACTTGTCTTGTGAAGTAATGAGAGGTGGATATATGCAGAAGGGTTTGTAATTATACAAATCCCTGAATATGCGACAATCAAGCTAAGTGACAAGTAATGTAGATGCTCCAACAATATAGGAGCTTCAGTAAATAAGTGAAAAAACGAAACTCAAAACCATCACAAATACAAATCCAAGTTAGTGCATAGTGTCCCTGAAACAACGATTCTTTCAACCCGATTCTTGTCAAGCCTGCCTTGCCTACACACGATCGCGAAAAAAAAATGCTCGACCAAAGCGCGGTGACGTTTAACACGTACGATGGCACTATAAAGGGTAAGTACCATTCGGATGGCGCCACCCTTGGTGCTTCTTTTGCTGATTTTGTGTTAGTAAAAGTTTGGTGAGAGACATTTTGTGCTTTTCTTCAGTCTTCGTGCTTTTCTTTCTGTTACAGAGTGACGAATGTGCTATCTCCATTATGAAGGCTAGTTTTACCAGAACGAGCGCTCCCGTTTATAACTTGCTTCTGAGCATGCGCGTTTTTTTCACGTCGTTAAAGCCTACACACGACCATTTTTACGGCAACGTGAAAAACGACGCAAAAAAATAGAGCATGTTCTAAATTTATGCCCATTTTTCACGTCGTGAAAAATACCCTGGAGCCCACACACGATCGTTTTTAATTACATTAAAAAAGATGTAATTTTTCACGTCGTGTTTCGCAGCATTAGAAATCCTGAAGGCGGTGCTTGGTTTCGGGGTCCCGTACAGGGCTAGGCTCATGAAAATTCTCACACATGTGGTATCCCCGTACTCAGGAGAAGCAGTAGAATGTATTTTGAGGTGTAATTCCACATATAACCATGGCATGTGTGAGCAATATATCATTTAGTGACAACTTTTTGTAAAAATATTTTTTTTTGTCATTTTTCAATGGGACAAAAAAGTTAAATATTCAATGGCCTCAAGATGCCTCTCAGAAATTTCCTTGGGGGTGTCTACTTTTCAAAATGGGGTCATTTGGGGGGGGGGGGGGGGGTTGTACTGCCTGCCATTTTAGCACCTCAAGAAATGAGATCATACGCTAAAAACTGTGTAAATTCCAGAAAATGTACCCTAGTTTGTAGACGCTTTAACTTTTGAGCAAACCAATAAATATATGCTTATTAACATTTTTTTTTAACAAAGACCTGTGGCTGAATACATTTTGGCCTAAATGTTTGAGTTTATTTGGATTTTTTTACAACAAAAAGTAGAAAATATCATTTTTTTCAAAATTTTCGGTCTTTTTCCGTTTATATCGCAAAAAATAGAAATTGCAGAGGTAATCAAATACCATAAAAAGAAAGCTCTATTTGTGGGAAGAAAAGGACGCAAATTTCATTTGGGTACAACATTGCATGATTGCGCAATTACCAGTTAAAGCAGGGCAGTGCCAAATTGTAAAAAGTCCTCTGGTCTTTAGGCTGCCAAATGGTCCAGGCTTAAGTGGATAAAAAATATAAAAATGAAGGAACACTATTATAATTCAAAAGTTAAAAAGAATATAACAGTATGTAAAAAGGAAATCAAGGCCACACTAATTCAAAATGAATGACAGGTTGCAAAAGAGTAGGACAAAAGAATAGAGACTTGACACTTCATTGGTCAGAAATCACAAGGACTCGTGTCATAGAAACCACATATGAAATACCACTGCACAACCTGGGCTAGAAGGAACAAGCAGCACAGCGTTCCTCAGAACGGAGTGATCCCCGCTGAGCAAGTGGAGGTTCACAGGGCAGATCATCACTGATCTGCCCCGTGTGAAAGGGGCCTTAGAGGTGCCTCTCTTCTCTTTGAACTCTGTAAAAAAAAATGCTTTGATATACAAGTGCTTTGGATTACAAGCATGTTTCTGGAACAAATTATGCTCCCAAACCACGGTTTTACTGTACATACATACAGCCTTTTACCTTAGCTCTTACAATCAGCAAGCAAGTTGATTGAAAAAAAAAAAAAAAAACATAAAAAACAATGGATTTCCCCATTTACACAAGCGAGGTGGAGGAGGAATCCCCCTCGCTGTCCTCGACTGAATACACTGATAAGCATTTCAGCCAATTGACTGCAGGTGCTAATCAAATGAAAAAAAGGCCCCCACATTCATTATTTTATATCGTGATAATTAAAGGGGACCTGCATGGCTCTATACATGCATATAGAGGACCTGTCGAGACTCTTTACATGTAAAGGAATATCAAGAGGACCTGTCATGGCTCTATAAATGTATATAGGACTATAAATAGTACTTGACATGGCTCTATACATGTATAAAGGAGTATAACGAGGGCCTGTCATGGCTCTATAGATGTATAAAGAGGACCTGCATGGCTCTATACATGCATATAGAGGACCTGTCGAGACTCTTTACATGTAAAGGAATATAAAGAGGACCTGCCATGGCTCTATAAATGTATATAGGAGTATAAAGAGGACCTGTCATGGCTCTATACATGTATAACTAATCAATGTACGCTAATTGTGTTTTTTTTTTTTTTTTTGGTACCAAAAATATGTAGAAGAATACATATTGGCCTAAACTGAAGAAAATTGTTTATTTCTCTAAATTGTGGGGATATTTATTATAGCAAACAGTTAAAAAATATATATATTTATAGCACAAAAAATATGCTGCCCCGCTAAAAGTGCTGCCTGGTTGACTATTTTGTTTTTTAATCAAACCTAGGACGGTTAATAGTTGACTCTGGCGCAACCAGTGGACCAAACACTGAGGAGGACCAGACATTAGTCTCTGGGAGAAGTTGGTGGGCTTGTAAGTATACCTGTATGTTTATTTATGTTTGAGGTAGAAAATCATAGTTTATCACATAATCAAATAAATAATCAGATATAGCATACCTTGAGTAAAAGGTTTTGGAATACTTGTATTTTAATTTGTAAAATATTTTATTAAACAAAGATTTAAAAGACAGATAAGGAATTCCTTTTATAAAATCAAGGATAAATGATCATATGAAGTGTTAAGAGTACAAGTACAGATTTCAAAGGAAGTCCCATTTGTTAAAGGAGAGGCAAAAATTACTTTTCAAAATTGCCTTTACTTCAGTTAATTATTTGACAAATATTGGAGGTCCGTGCAGAATTAGTGTAGCCTGCTTAAATCTTCAAATTCTGCCTCCAAAATCTTGTTCTTGCCTGTGCAATTGAGCCACTTTCCAGTTCAGGGTGGTCAACTTATTATTTATACCCATTGGCATAGCTATAGAGGATGCAGGGGGTGCCATTGCGACCCAGCCCCATGCTCCAGGGGGCCTTTGTGGGCCTCCCTGTTTTACACCTAGACATGAGGGGCAGCATTAAATAGAATCAATTCCCACCAATTTCTTACTGCAGCTGCTGAAAGCCTGCTTTCCCCTCCTATCCAAAAACAGAAGGGATTGGTTCATGTATATGCCATCCCTCCTGTCTGATTTATTCATCTCTGCTGGCCAGGGTAAAAACATTGGAAGGGAAGTTTTGAAGATCTCGTGGAGCAAAAAGCCTGGAATCATTTAGCACTAGAACCAGCCATAGTTCTGCAATTCTTAAAACTGGGGCTGGAAAATAACTTTTAATGTATTTCAACCTAGGCTCAAGTTTCAGCCGTGTCTGCACTGACAAGGATTCAATGGGCCCATAACACTGAGTGATGCAATTTCTAAGGGCTTTCATGAAATTAAGACCTCCCAGACAACCATTGTTCCCTAAGTGGGATTTGCATTCAGTCTATGAAGCTCTATCAAGGCCTCTCTTCTATCCTACAGAATTGATTACTCTCTGCAATCTAAACCTAGACTGTATTTCTAGTTGCCATCAGCTCTGAATAATTATGTCAGAGCTGCAGGTTTTTGGACACGAGGAGCCACGCCTAACGTTCTACCCTGACAGAGTAGTCTTAAAACCTTCTGCTTTATCCCTGAGGTGAGGTGTGGCCTAACTCTGAAGGCCTACTTGGCAGCTACCTCTTTATTCAGGAAAGCTGAAATCTGTGCTTGGTCCCGCATGCCTTAAAGTGGATGTAAACCCTCACATACCCAGTGAATTGAACAGCCTCAGATGATACAAAGAGATGAATCAAATCCTCAAACATAAGTTTTACATGTATATCTGCTGTCTTCAGCTTTACATACGGTTTAGAAAGTGCACGTCCTGTTAGGGTTTTCTCTTCCTGATTCACCTGTGTGTGTGGATTCTTGCCATACACTTTGAGACAGCTGATTTGAGGAAAGGTACACACCCCCTCCACATAGGCAGAGACTTGCAGAGCAGTGCTGTGAATAGACCAGTAGAGTTGAGCGGACACCTGGATGTTAGGGTTCGGACCCGAACCCAGACTTTGAAAAAAAAGTTCGGGTTCGGGACCGAACCCGAACCCGGACTTTGACCCGAACCCCATTGAAGTCAATGGGGACCCGGACTTTTGACTACAAAAATGTCTCTAAAAAATGAAGGGAAAGGGCTGGAGGGCTGCAAATGGCAGCAAAATGTCGGGAAGAGCATGGCAAGTACTCTGGAAATAAATGTGGATAGGGAAATAACTTAAAATAACATAAAAAAATTAAAATAAAAAATATAATGATTTTTGACCTTTGAGGACGAGGTCCATACAGTTTTGTTCAAAATTATTGAACCCCCCAATGCTGTAAAGGGTTTTAGGGAATATAGTGTACATTTGTAATTGTATTCAGAATGAAATCCTACAAGGACTTCATAAAGAACCATATGCAACAAATATGACATCAATTGGTTTTGTAATACAGTAGTAAATGCTTGCTGTCTCCAAAGAATAAGAGTGGACTGCAGTATGCCGAAACCACACACGTTTTGGGATTGTGTTCTGTCGACTGATGAAACAAAATTACAACTGTTTGGGCCCATGGATCAACGCTATGTTTGGAGGAGGAAGAACAAGACCTATGATGAAAAGAACACCTTGCCTACTGTGAAGCATGGCGGGGGGTCAATCATGCTTTGGGGCTGTTTTGCTTCTGCAGGTACAGGGAAGCTTCAGCGTGTGCAAGGTACCATGAATTCTCTTCAGTACCAGGAGATATTGGATGACAATGTGATGCAGTCTGTCACAAACCTGAGGCTTGGGAGACGTTGGACCTTTCAACAGGACAATTATCTCAAGCATACCTCCAACTCCACTAGAGCATGGTTGCAGATTAAAGGCTGGAACATTTTGGAGTGGCCATCGCAGTCACCAGAATTAAATCCGATTGAGAACCTCTGGTGGGACTTAAAGAAAGCAGTTGCAGTGCGCAAGCCTAAGAATGTGACTGAAGGTGGAAGCGGCGGTGGAGGAGGAGGAGGAGGAGGTAGCCAACACAGTAGGTTTTGGTTTTTAATTGATTTATTTTTTAAATTAGGGTAAACCCCAAAATAGTGAGACAGATCTAGGGTTGCTACCTCATCCCTTTAAACCTGAACACAGAGTTACACAGGTTCTGGGGCTAATTTGATGTCGATAAGGCACCAAGTGAGTTTAATTAGCAGCACCTTAATCAGCCAGAGAACCTGTGTAATTAATATGTTTTTGCTTTAAAAGGGATGAGATGGCAACCCTAGAAAGCTCAGAAAAAAACAATGGCTGGGTAAGGCCGGCCCGGTGTCTATTCTGCACAAGGTACGGACAACTCCTCTGGGATCCATGCCTGGTTCATTTTAATGAACGTGAGCTTGTCCACATTGGATCTAGACAGGCGGCTGCGCTTGTCTGTGATAACGCCCCCTGCCGTGCTAAATACATGTTCAGACAATACACTGGCCGCAGGGCAGGCCAGCACCTCCAAGGCGTAAAGGGCAAGCTCAGGCCATGTGCCCAATTTGGAGACCCAGAAGTTTAAGGGGACATAGCCGTCATTCAGTACGTGTAGGGGTGTGCTCACATACTGCTCCACCATGTTGCTGAAATGCTGCCTCCTGCTAAAACGTTCCATATCAGCTGGTGGTGCTGTTTGTTGTGGCGTGCTGACAAAGCTTTTCCACATTTCGGCCATGCTAACCCTGCCTTCTGAGGTGCTGGCGGTGCCCCTGCTGCGTTGGCGACTTCTTCCTCCTCCTCTGCCTTCGCCTTCTGCTTCCACTGTGGCCCCGCTGCCAGGTGGGAATTGCACCAGCAGCGCGTCTAACAGCGTGCTCTTGTACTCGCGCATCTTGCGTTCACGCTCCAGTGAGGGGATTAAGGATGGTACATTGTCCTTGTAATGGGGATCCAGCAGCGTGGCCACCCAGTAATCAGCACCTGTCATAATGTGCGAAACACGCCGGTCGTTGCGGAAACACTGCAGCATGTAATTGCTCATGTGTGCCAGGCTGCCCAGAGTCAACGAAAAGCTGTCCTCTGTGGGAGGTGTATCATCTGTGTCCTCTGTATCCCCCCAGCCACGCACCAGTAATGGCCATGAGCTGGTCTGGATGCCATCCTGCTGTGAACATGGTTCCTCCTCCTCCTCCATGTCTTCCTCCTCCTCATCCTCCACCGCGTCATCCTCCAGAACTGTGTCCTTGCTAGACAATTGTATACCTGGCCTTTGTTGGTACACGAACCCACCCTCTGAGCCACTTGTGAATGACTGCCCTGAAAGCCTTGCAAATGATCCTGATTCCTCCTCCTCCTGTGCCACATCCTCTTCCATCATCACCCGTAGCGTTTTTTCAAGGAGGT
Organism: Rana temporaria; assembly: GCF_905171775.1. Classification (NCBI taxonomy): domain Eukaryota; kingdom Metazoa; phylum Chordata; class Amphibia; order Anura; family Ranidae; genus Rana; species Rana temporaria. The sequence goes on from NC_053492.1 coordinate 285,617,853, forward strand.
ATAGAAGTGGGATGGTCACGCTGAGAGCGGCGTCATTGGCACTGGCCATGTTGGTGGAGTACTCAAAACAGCGCAACAAGGCACACAGGTCTCGCATGGAGGCCCAGTTATTGGTGGTAAAGTGGTTCTGTTCCGCAGAGCGACTCACGCGTGCGTGCTGCAGCTGGAACTCCACTATCGCCTGCTGCTGCTTGCACAGTCTGGCCAGCATGTGCAAGGTGGAGTTCCACCTTGTGGGCACATCACATATGAGGCGGTGAGCGGGAAGGCCGAAGTTACGCTGCAGCGCTGCCAGGCGAGCAGCAGCAGGGTGAGAACGCCGAAAGTGCGCACAGACGGCCCGCACTTTCTGCAGCAGCTGTGGCATATTGGGGTAAGTTCTCAGGAAACTCGGCACCACCAAATTCAGCACATGCGCCAGGCAAGGAATGTGCATCAAACCGGCTAGGCCCAGAGCTGCTACGAGATTTCGCCCGTTATCGCACACCACCAGGCACGGCTTGAGGCTCACTGACGCCAACCACTCATCAGTCTGTTGTTCCATGTCCCTCCACAACTCCTGCGCGGTGTGTGGTTTTTCCCCCAAACAGGAAAGTTTTAAAACTGCCTGCTGGCGTTTACCCATGGCTGTGCTGAAGTTGGTGGTGAGTTTGTTACGCTGACTGGATGAGGAGGCGGTAGCGGATGAGGAAGCGGAGTAGAAGGAGTTAGGAACAGGAGGCAAACTGAAGCGCCTTGCAATCCTCGGTGGATGAAGGACATGCGCCAAACTGCTATCCGCCACAGGCCCAGCCGCCACTGCATTTACCCAGTGCGCTGTTAGGGAGATATAACGTCCCTGACCGTGCTTACTGGTCCACGTATCCGTAGTTAGGTGGACCTTGCCACAGATGGCGTTGCGCAGTGCACACCTGATTTTGTCCCCCACTTGGTTGTGCAGGGAAGCGATGGCTCGCCTGGAAAAGTAGTGGTGGCTGGGCACGACGTACTGTGGGACAGCCAATGCCATCAGGCTTTTAAAACTCTGCGTCTCCACCAGACGGAATGACAGCATTTCAAAGGCCAGTAATTTTGAAATGCTGGCATTCAGGGCCAGGGATCGCGGGTGGGTAGAGGGGTACTTCCTCTTACGCTCCAGTGTTTGGGAGATGGAGAGCTGAATGCTTCCATGGGACATTGTGGAGATGTTTGGTGACCCAGGTGGTAGTGTTGCTTGCCGGTCCTCTAATTGAGGGGTGGCAGGTGGCACTGTCACTACGGAGGTGGATGAAGAGGCAGAGAGGCCCGAGACTGATGCAGAAGAGGAAGCAGGAGGAGCCAGAGACCTTTCTTGGTTTTTGCGCTGTCTACTCCACTGCAGCTCGTGCTTTGCACTTAGATGCCTGGTCATGCAGGTTGTGCTCAGGTTGAGAACGTTTATGCCTCGCTTCAGGCTCTGATTGTCATCAGCACATTGTGTGAAGAACTGCCACGCTAGGGAACTCCTTGGACCTGGCTTTGGTGTGCTCGGTCCCTTGCTGCGTTGGGCAGTAGCAGGCGTACTGTCTAGGGGACGGACGCTCTGCTTTGGAACCCTGCTCCCTCTTCTGCTGTGCTGGTGGCTCTGTGCGACCACCGTCTCTTCCTCCGAACTACATGGGTCACCTGCATGAGGTTGATTCCATGTTGGGTCGAGGACCTCATCGTCCTCCACATCATCTTCCACCCAGTCTTCACCACTGCCCTCCTTGTCGGTCTGTACAATTGCAAAAGCACCAGCAGTTGGCAACTGTGTTTCATCATCATCATGCAAGACGTGCTGTGATGGTCCCCCCATGAACTCATCCTGAAATATAAGTGGTTGGGCATCGGTGCCCTTCTGGGGCTGGGCTAGGTGGATGGCCCTGGGAACACATGCTAACAGACTCATCAAAAAGAAGAAGAGACTGCTGCATGCTTTGGGGCTCAGACTGCTTGGCTGATTTGCAAGGGGGTGAGGTGAAAGACTGATGGTGGACATCGGCTGCAGGCGCCAACTCTGAACTTTCAGCACAAGACTGGTTGGAAAACAATGTGAAGGAACTGGAGGCACTGTCAGCAACCCAATCTACTACCGCCTGTTCTGCTCCTGGCCTCAACATTCGTAGAGCTGGATTAGGCCCAACCAAATACCGCTGCAGGCTCTGGCGGCTACTCGCACCTGAGAAAGGTGTTTCACTTGTGCTTGTAGCTGGCACAGATTGACCACGTCCTCTCCCTGTAACAGGAGCTCCACCAGCAGCACCACGACCGCGGCCACGTCCCTTATTTGAGGTTTTCCTCATATTTCTCAAATTTAGGGTCTTGCCCTAATTTTGAGAAATTTTAAATACAAAAATAGTGTAAGCTGGTGAAATAGGCAGAGATTCAGCTATATATTTCTCTACCTATAGAAAGAGGCAGGAACACAGCCCTAAACAATGTACTGGCGGAGTGCTGGTGAAATGGGCAGAGATTCACCTATATATTTCTCAAATTTAGGGTCTTGCCCTAATTTTGAGAAATTTTAAATACAAAAATAGTGTAAGCTGGTGAAATAGGCAGAGATTCAGCTATATATTTCTCTACCTATAGCAAGAGGCAAGAACACAGCCCTAAACAATGTACTGGCGGAGTGCTGGTGAAATAGGCAGAGATTCACCTATATATTTCTCAAATTTAGGGTCTTGCCCTAATTTTGAGAAATTTTAAATACAAAAATAGTGTAAGCTGGTGAAATAGGCAGAGATTCACCTATATATTTCTCTACCTATAGCAAGAAGCAGGAACCCAGCCCTAAACAATTTACTGCACAGACAGTATATCACAGGGGAGAGGTGCAGTGCTGTTGAAATATTCAGAGTCACCTATAGATTTCTGACTGCCCCTATAGGAAAATTGCAGGAACCTGTCCCTGAACTATGTACTTGACAGAAAAACACAGTATATCACAGGTGCACAGGTGCAGTGCTGTTGAAATATTCAGAGTCACCTATAGATTTCTGACTGCCCCTATAGGAAAAACACAGTATATCACAGGTGCACAGGTGGTGGCAGGTGCAGTGCTGTTGAAATATTCAGAGTCACCTATAGAACCTGTCACTGAACTATGTACTTTATATAAAAACACACTATATCACAGGTGCACAGGTGGTGGCAGGTGCAGTGCTGTTGAAATATTCAGAGTCACCTATAGAACCTGTCACTGAACTATGTACTTTATAGAAAAACACACTATATCACAGGTGCACAGGTGGTGGCAGGTGCAGTGCTGTTGAAATATTCAGAGTCACCTATAGAACCTGTCACTGAACTATGTACTTTATAGAAAAACACACTATATCACAGGTGCACAGGTGGTGGCAGGTGCGGTGCTGTTGAAATATTCAGAGTCACGTATAGAACCTGTCACTGAACTATGTACTTTATAGAAAAACACAGTATATCACAGGTGCACAGGTGGTGGCAGGTGCAGTGCTGTTGAAATATTCAGAGTCACCTATAGAACCTGTCACTGAACTATGTACTTTATAGAAAAACACACTATATCACAGGTGCACAGGTGGTGGCAGGTGCAGTGCTGTTGAAATATTCAGAGTCACCTATAGAACCTGTCACTGAACTATGTACTTTATAGAAAAACACACTATATCACAGGTGCACAGGTGGTGGCAGGTGCGGTGCTGTTGAAATATTCAGAGTCACCTATAGAACCTGTCACTGAACTATGTACTTTATAGAAAAACACAGTATATCACAGGTGCAGTGCTGTTGAAATATTTCCCTATCGTAAGTGAAGCACAGTCAGTGACAGGGAGCCAGATAGCATTAGATGATGCAGATATAAAAAAAAATAAAGTGTGTTTCTTGAGATTTCTGGAGCCAGCAGAGTACACCTAAAACTGTCCCTGGACGCCAAATGCAGTCTTTCCCCATCGTAAGTGAAGCACAGTGACAGCGAGTCAGAAAGCATTAGATGATGTAGATATCAAAAAAATTAAGTTTGTTTCTTGAGATTTCTGGAGCACAGAACACCTAACACTGTCCCTGAACGCCGAATGCAGCAGCCTTTCCCTATCTAGAGTGAAGCAGAGTGACGATCTGTGCTGTGTGCCTCTATCTAATATAGAGGCACGTCACGATAGGTCACATGCTACACTGGCCAATCACAGCCATGCCATAAGCAGGCATGGCTGTGATCAGTTCCCAGTCACAGTTGTAAAACGAATGGCGATTGGCTGCCATGCAGCGCGCCAAAACATACCCGAACTCCGAACCCGAACCCGGACTTTTTCCAATTATTCGGGTTTGGGTCCGGGTTCGGGAAAAACCCAAAGTCTGTACCGAACCCGAACTTTACAGTTCGGGTTCACTCAACCCTATAGACCAGCTCTTTGTTAATTAATTTATAGCACCTACCCTGACCAAAAATTCAAGCTGGCCTTATCACAGTTGACAGATAACTTTTCAGAAGTTATTATGCTGCTAACAGAAGAACAGAGCAGGAGAAAGATACAGGACTTAGGGCTTTGAAAAGAGATAAGAAAACACTGCAGATATACAATGCTGTGAAAAAGTATTTGCACCCTCTCTGATTTTTATAATTTTTTTGCATATTTGTCACACTTAAATGACTCAGATCATCAAACAAATTTTATTATTGCACTAAGATTACCCGAGTAAATACAAAATGCAGTTTTTAAATGATGGTTTCATTTATTAAGGCAAAAAAGCCATCCAAACCTGTCTGGCTTTATGTGAAAAAGTAACTGTCCTGTTAACCTAATAACTGGTTGTGCCAACCTTGGCGGCAAGAACTGCAATTAAGCGTTTGCGATAACTGCCAATAAATCTATCATATTGCTGTAAAGCAGTGTTTCTCAATTCCAGTCCTCAGGCCCCCCCAACAGGTCAGGTTTTTAGGATTTCCCTCAGATGAAAAGGATGTGGTGATTACTAAGGCAGTGAAACTGATCAAATCACCTGTGCAAAATAATGGAAATCCTGAAAACCTGACCTGTTGGGGGGGCCTGAGGACTGGAATCGAGAAACACTGCTGTAAAGCAATTTTGGCCCACTCTTCTGTGCAGAATTGTTTTAATTTAGCCACATTGGAGGGTTTTCCTGCATGAACAGCCTGTGTAAAGTCAGGATACATCATCTCACTTGGATTTAAGTCCAAGCTTTGACTAGGCCACTCCAAAACCTCAACAGAATATTTGCCTAAAAGTCTTGGGATAATCAAGATGTTTGTTTGGTAAATGTGAAATGAGCCTTTGTGTTCTTTTTGGTCAACAGGGCCTTTGGCCTTGGAACTCTCCCATGAATGCCATTTTTGCCCAGTCACTTTCTTATTGTTGAATCATGAACACTAATCTTATCTGAGGTAAGTGAGGCCTGCAGTTCTTAAGATGTTGTTCTGGGTTCTTTTATGACCTCCTGGATGAGTCATCGTCATGCTCTTGGAGTAATTTTTGTAGGCCAGCCACTCCTGGGAAGGTTCACCACTGTTCCAAGTTATCTCCATTTGTTTATAATGGCTCTCTCTGTGGTTCACTGCACTTCCAAATCCTTAGAAATGGCTTTGAAACCCTTCCTAGGCCGATACATGTACATTACTTTCTTTCTAACCTGGTCTTGAATTTTTTTAGATTGTGGCATGATGTATGGCTTTTTGTGATCTGTTAGCGTGCTTCACTTTGTTAGACAGCTTATATTTATGTTATTTCTTGATTCAACAGGTCTGGCAGTTAGCAGGCCTGGGTGTAGCAAGTGAAATTTAACTCAGCTTTTCAAAAAATTGTGGTTATTCACAGTTCATTCATGATTCAGCATGGGAGGGAGAAATTACTTTTTTACATAGGGCCAGGCAGGTTTGAACAGTTTTTTTTCCCTTAATAAATGAAATAAAATTTGTTTGATGATCTGAATCATTTAATATTACACAAAGATGACACAAGTAAATCCAAGAAGCAGTTTTTAAATTATTAAGTGTGAGAAATATGCAAAAAAAAATAAGAAAAAAACAGGAAGGGGCAAATACTTTTTCATTACTGTCATGAATCGGGTTTACATCAACTTTAAGGGAGGGACAGTCAGCATCAACATATACAATCACCTCCTGGATTGTTAGGACAATTAAAAGAGCCTATGATATCTGCTGTATCTGGCAGAAGATCTTCTTGCTGAGCCACCTGAAATGCTGGACAGCTCCTTGCCCGATACCTTGGTTTTTTTGTGAATCTTGAACTTCTTGCTCCTCCCATGAACTTCCTATTTAAACCTTGTCTTTGCACTTCCTATTTGCCAGATTATTGGGCTCTTCTCCAGCCAATATCTTGCTTCTTTCACTACTGTTGCCTACCTTTGTCTTCACTATCACACATTACTAAACTTGGTATGTACCTCAATTATGCTTCTGCTTGACTCAACCTGCAATCATTCGTTACCTTACCTTGTTCCTCGACTTGGCTTCTGCTTGATCCCAACTTGCAACCTCTTTGCGACATTTTTCTTGTTTACTGACTACTCTTCGGCTTGATCCCTACCTGCAATATCTGCTACTGGCCCTCAGCTTGCTCATCGCCTGGTGGGGCAATCCTGAAGACTGCAACCTGGTACTAGCATGCAGCTAAATTCATCTTCACCATTAGGAGCTCTGCTGAAAACCCATTAGTGCTTAGACCCTAAGCTTCAGCCCACATCATCCTCCAGGATGAGTTTCTGGTGTACTTATCCTGTTGGTTGGTGGGAGCCTTTCTACTGTTATAGCTGCTGGTCTCTGAGCCTGTCTCCTAAATGTGACAAACAAGCTCTTCCACAAGTGATAATGAGCCTTAACTAAGTAAATACCAATTGTTTAGCCCAAAAAAATGCTTTCTCTTTAGGTTCTGTTTTTTTTATTAGTGTCATTATTTTAATTGGTACTTGCTTGTTGACTAACAGGGATACCGGCTGTAAAATATTTTTTTTTTGCATTTTGCATTGTGCACACAAATACATGGTTTTGCAGGCTCAGGGCATGCCTTAAAGCTGAACAGAGTGTTACAGGACAGTATAATTTTCATAGACAGCCTCAGGGCCAGCATAGTCTAGAATATCATATTTGGCTGTGCGATTTTTTCCTGTAAATTGTGCTTGCCTTACATGCACCAGCAGCATCCCAATCTGATTAACTTCTGTTGAAAAAAAAAAGGCTTTATTTCAGGTAGTTTTAGCAGTGACATGCTTTTTTAACAGGGGCTACAAAGCATGCTAGTGTAGAAGCTGCCAAAGGTCTTAAAGGCATTGGAAGGTGTCTTCCCCAAAAAATTACAGGTATAACTTGGTACAAATTGACCAGTGATACAGAAGTTTAATTGCATGGTTAAGCTCTTTTTTATCATTAACCTTTAATTGACAATGCAGTGTGGTGCAAACAATTGAGGTGAATATAAAGCCTAGCTTTTGTTTATACTATACAATGAATGAATGAATGAAAACTTATATAGCGCAACACATGCAAACTTAATCGCCTCTGGGCGGTAACTTTGTGGTGCTTTTTAAGTTATCCCAAAGCATTGGGGTGGGCTGCTGCATAAAAAGGTGAGCTCCAACAACTGTTCAACAAGTATTTACTGTATACCCCAAAACTCCCATGAAATAGATTTTCTTTTACTTCCTGTCCTGAAACACAGCAATAAGTCCTTACTTCCTGTCCAGAAACAGTGTGTGAAATTACCATTTTGCACAGTTGTTACCAGAACAAGTGTCTCCATTGACATATCCTCCTTCTATTCCTGTTCTGTTGACAACTAAATAATTAGCATTTTCCCTAATTTTTATTACCTGTGATATTGATCCCCAGGACGAACAGAAACGGTAAATCTCCTTAATAGGGACACCAAAAACACTTGGCGTAGGTTATAATTCTTCCCCACTATCTGAAACAAAGGCTGAGACTGGCCCACTGTGTTCAAAAATGAAGAAAAATACATGGCGTTAGATAACGGATTTATAGCGGTATTAAATACAAAACCAAAAATGTATTAGATTGCAGCTTTCACTTGTTGATCTGGCCATTCTGTTATTTTTCAACTTCATTTGCAGACCATGCTGTCTAGCAAAATTAGTAGTTTTAGGCAGGGCTGTCTTAATGCATGGGCACCCCCGGCACTGCCCAGGGGCCCAAGGTGCATGGGGGCCCCATGAAAATCTTGCATTACATCATACTTGCAAACTGTCCCGGATTTGATGGTATAGTCACGCTTTTTATTAAGCTGTCCCCGGGATGGCTGTGTTCTGTACAGCTTCCTGGAACCTGTACTGTGCCCTCCTGATCCCAGTATTGTGCCCTTCTGCCTTCCCCCTGTACTGTGCCCTTTGTGTTGATTAGTCTTTCACTTATGGCATGTTTAATTGTCTAAAATCTATTTTATTGAACGTACTAATAAATGTATGTTTAATTCTATCAACTATTTAAACTTTTTCTTGGAAGTAGGTGCGTTAATTAATGCAGTGGGGCCCTTACCAGCCTGCCCCACTTTGCCCAGGGGCCCATGATGCTATTTAGACGGTCTTCGTTTAAGGACTGAGACAAACTATTTAACACTGACAGGAATGCTTATAATAAGGTGGCCCCCAAGAGTCGCACATCTAGGTGTTCTGGAGTGGTGAGGAGAATGGCACCCTCAGCCTGGACTCCAACCAGGAGTTGCAACTCTCCTCACCACTCCAGGACACCTAGATGTGCGACTCTTAGTGGCAACCCCATTGTTCTTTGAAGCCTGATAGGAACCAGAACGGGTTCCATCCCCTGTTAGCACTCTAGCAGAAGCTGCGGAAGCATTGATTTCATACCCCTTTACCACGAGCCTGAGCATTACACAAACATTTCTTAGGTCACAGGATGCTTACAATGGCCAGTGTTTATTCATTTATCTAAAAACCTTTATTCCAAAATGTGAAAAAACTTTTTGCTTTGATGTCACCACCTGGCTTCTCCACCACACAGTGGTGGCTGGTGAGTTTTTCTCTTTGGGGGCCAAACAACCAGCACTACCACCTGCAACCCCCTGCGGCGCAGCACTGATGCAACCCCCCTGCATCAGAGGCGGCCGGGGGGCTTGTGTCACTGATAGCTGCTTGCACCCCCCCCCCCAGGATGTCCGGCAAGCCTCCTCCATGCAGGTAGCGGTAGTGTGCTCTCCTCTCTTCCTCCTCCATTCAGGCAGCGGCAGTGTGCTCTTCTCTCCTCCTCCTCCTCCTCCATGAACTCAGCAGCGGTGTGCTCTTCTCTCCTCCTCTTCCTCCATGCAGGCAGCAGCATCACCAGCACTTACTGGTTCTGTGCGGGCTGCTGTAGTGTGGTGTGCAGCGGCGGCTCAGGCTCCAGCGTGTCTCCTCTTCCAAAGCGCTAGGCATCCAATAGGATCGCTTTGTGCTTTGGCCAATTGTGAAACAGGTCTCACGACCTGCCTCCTGATTGGCGGGGAGAAACTGTAGCGTGACCATAGCGAAAATGCATTTGTTATCGTCACACAACAGGGTGGGATCATTCGGCATGGGACCTGAAAGACATCAGCGATCACTGAAGTAGCGTTGACCACTACAGTGATTCTCTACTATGGTATTCCACAAGTATGGTATAAGCATACTTATATTGATCCAGCTTGGATCAATGTAACTATAAAAAAAATAAGATGAACTCCACCTAACACTTTACAACTGAAATCCAGGTATTGATTTTTTATTTAATCAAGTCCAACTAAATCTGCTAGTACATCTACTGCCTTCTTCCCAGATTGCCAATGCTGTTGTCTAAATGTGTCTCCATTGCTCCTCCAGTGGGATGGAGACACCCTAAGAAGGGAAATATGGGCCAAATTCTCAAAACCATGTGTAAATTTAGGATTATCTAACTTATGTCATTTAAGTTACGGCGCCCTAAGTTGGTGTCGTAACTACCGTATTCTCAGTGCATTTGCGCACAAAACTGCGCCATCCTTAACTTAAGTTTCAATGCGTAAGGCGTGGTTATGGCAAGTGGGAATGAAGTGGGCGTGCTTCATTGTAATGAGCCGTGACCCCATGCAAATGAAGTGCCGGCCGTACTGCGCATGCGCGCACGAATCTGGACCTCAATGCGCATGTGCAGAACTTTGGTCAGCGCAATCAGTGAGATAGGTAAAAGGCCAAGCGTACTTAGTTTGAAGATCGCCCTGTGTCTAAATAGCCCCAGTCAAACACACTTCAATTGCAAAAGTATTTCCCTGTGTTCCCTTCCTAAAGCAAGTTGCTTCTGCTTTGAACGTTTGTCAGTGTTTGTTGGTAAGATTGTTTTGTGAGAAAAGTGTTTGTGGAGTTGGAGGGTATAGTTGGTGTTTGTTTTTGCTAATTTTTTTTTTGTTTTGATTGTTTGCCTGTTTGTTTTTCATAATAGTTTTTTTTGGGTTTTGTTTATATTTTTTGTTTTCCTTTTTTGCCTGTTTGTTTTCGAATTAATAGTAGCTGTCTGTCTATTTGTTATTTTGGCTTGTTTGTATTTTCTTTGGTGTGTGTGTGTATTGTTGTTTGTTTTTTGGGTGAGTTCCCTGTTGCTGGGTGTTGTCTGTCATGGCTCCCAAGCGCAGGAAGCTAAATTTTACACCGGCAGAGAAGCATATACTTGCTCAGGGCGTCATGAAATTTGGGCGATTTCTCCATGGCCCTGAGAGCCACACCACCACCCCGGCCAGGAGGAAGGAGATCCTTCAAAAGATCACCGATCGGATCAATGCGGCGGGGGGGGGGGGGGAGACCAGGACCATCGCTGGAGTTCAAAAAAAAATAAATGACTTGAGGAGCGTGTCCCGGAACAAGCTGGCAACGCTGCATGCCCATACCAGGGGCACTGGAGGAGGGGGACCCTGCCCAGTCAGGATGAGTGAGGAGGAATGGGCAGTGGCCCAGTGTTTCCACCCACAGCAGGTGGTGGGCCTGCCTGGCTTTGACAATGATCCTCTTATGAGGACAGGTAATTTTTTGGAATTTCTATCTGGTGATTAGCATGTGTGGGTGGGGGAAGGGAAGATGTGCCAAGTGTATGGATCCAACAACCTGTGATTGTTTTGTGTCCTCCCCAGATGGCCAGGAGGTTGCAGCCCCATCAGCCCAGGAGGTGGCAGCCCCATCAGCCCAGGAGGTGGCAGCCCCATCAGCCCAGGAGGTGGCAGCCCCATCAGCCCAGGAGGTGGCAGCCCCATCAGGTCAGGAGGTTGCTGGCCCATCAGGTCACGAGGTTGCTGGCCCATCAGGTCAGGAGGTTGCAGGCCCATCAGGGCAGGCTGCTGCACCACCCCCAAGACAGGCTCATGCAGAGTCCCAAGAAGGGCAGGATTCGCCATGGGAGGGGAGTGCCCACAACTCCCCTAATTTGGATGTTGAGTGGGAGGAGGATGAGGGGGAGGAAGATGACAATATTCTGATTGGGCAGGAAATAATGATGGGCCAAGATATGACCTTTGAATCATCCCCTGAGGGAACCCCACAGGCGCCCAGAAGTCAGGCCACCATCATGGGTCGCCCCTTCCAACCCTCCTCCAACATGCAGCAGCACCCATGGCTCACTCCAACTCCTCCTCCAAGGCCAAAAGCCTCAGGGGCAAGTAGGATGCCGACCCCTGAAAACAGGGGGGGGTTGGTGCGTCTGCCGGTCAGTCTGTTGAGGGACAATGTCCGGCAGACCCGCAGTCTGTCTGCAATACAAAAAACTATGAGCAAGGTGGAGCGCAGCCTGGGTGCAATGAGGGAGTCACTGGGTGACGTGGCCACCAACTCCGTGGGGGTCATCACCTGTTTGTGGGACCTGAGGAACGCCACAACAGGTGTGGCCCAGGAGGTGACTGCCCTCACCCAGGCTGTGCAAGCCAATACCCGGGCTGTGCAGGCCAATACGGCTGACATAACTTCCTGTCTGACAAGGATAGCCGTTGCCTTGGAGGGAAGGCCAGCAGGAGGACAGACACCAGGGGAGGCTGCTTCCTCCCCTGTACAGTCCCCCCGCCCTGAAAATACTCCCTCCCCTGCACAGTCCCCCCCCCCTGAAAATACTCCCTCCCCTGCACAGTCCCCCCCCCCTGAAAATACTCCCTCCCCTGCACAGACCCCCCCGTGAAGATCCCCCAGTCGGCCGTGGCCGTCCCCGTGCCCGTCCCCGTGACCGTGCCCGTGGGCAGCCCAGAAGGAGCACTCGGCAACATCCCTAATTTGCAGGGGTACTTTTTTTTTTTTTTTTTTACACTGTACTTATGATTTGGTTTATGTGTGTGAATGATGTGTGAATGTGGGGGGATGGCATTCCTGAAAACATAAGGGTGTCACCCTCAGTTTTGGTGGAGTAGGGATCCCCAGGACCAGGGAGAAGTCATCCTAGGTTCCTGAATGGTGTATGAATGCACAGTGACATAATTGGAGCCGTGGCGGGGCGTTACTGCTCCCAAGTACCAAAGGGGGGGGGGGGTACTTGGATCTAATCCAATTGGATGTGCATGTGATGTGTCTGTGCTAGGGACCACAGTGACGTGCATTCATGCATTCTCATTGTGAGATAATTAATGTGCGTTTTGTAAATAAAAATAAACATTCTCTTTGGCATATAAGTAATGTGCATTTATTTAGCAAAATAAAGATTTAAAGGTCACATAATCTCTGTGATTTGGTCTTGGCAAATCAAAAACAAAAATATAATTAGGATGCATTTACTGGGCAAAGATGCCTTCAGACAGTTGTCTCCTGATTGCCTGGCCCTCAGCAGACCGGGTAGAGGGGTTTGGGGGGGGGGGGTTGCCTGGGTGGGGGGTTAGGTCAGGAGATATCTCCACATGCATGCCCCTTCTTAATGCAAAATTGTGCAGTATGCAACATGCCCCAATAATTTTGCATACAAAGTCTGGGGAATACAATAGTGTACCCCCAGTCTTGTCCAGGCATCTGAATCTTGACTTTAGCATGCCAAAAGTCCGCTCTACTATAGCCCGGGTCTGGATGTGCACCTCATTGAATTTTCGTTCTCCGGGTGTTTGGGGGTTCCTAAAGGGGGTCATCAGGTGGGGTCCCAATGCATATCCTGAGTCACCTGTAAGGGAAAAGACAGGAGGATATTAGTCATGCATGTGCCCCTTGTGATGTCTGCATCATGGGAGGGGCATACCTGACACCAATGTCACTCACCAATCAGCCAGCTGTCTCCATACACGTTCATCTCAAAGTCTCTGTAGATCTTGGTCTGCCTTAGGATGAAACTATCATGGCACGAGCCGGGAAACTTGGCACAAACGTGCCAGATGAGGCCATGTGCATCTACGATCATCTGGACATTGATCGAATGCCAGCCTTTCCTGTTTCTGAACAGGTGTTCAGTATCATGGGGGGGCTGGAGTGCCACATGGGTGCAGTCAATCGCCCCGATGATCTTAGGAAAGCCAGCAATATTGTAAAAGTCTGTCATTGCTTGCACACGCTGGTCCTCCTGGGTGGGCATGACAAACTGGTGGCTCATGCGCCGCAGTATGGCAGGGACCACCTGATGTAGACATTTACTCATGGTTGACTGCACCATCCCAGCCACACCTCCAGATGCTCGCTGGAATGAGCCACTCGATAAAAAATGGAGGGTTGCCATAACTTTTTCAAGAGGTGTCAGGGCATGGGAACGTAGGGTTGGGGCGATTAGATCCTCATGAAGGAGTTGGGTGATCTCCAGGATGGCCTCCCTATCAAATCGGTAGTTGCCCATGACCTCATAAGCTGGCATTTGCCAAATATCACGGCGTGGCCGATAAACACGCGCCTGTGCCCTCATCCTCCTCCTCTGTGCCCTCCTCCTCCTTTGTGCCTGTAAGGCAGCAAGTGCCGTCAAAATCATTGCTGGTCCTGGCATTTTTAAACAACAACCTTCACAACTAGAGCTGTAACCTCTAGTCACTTCCTTCTGCAAACCCTTCCACAGCATGTGTAAAATTAGGGCTGGTTTTATAATGTGGAAATTTAGTCAGAAAAACTAACAGGTGCGCACAGGGCGGAAAATACGGCACACACACTTAATTCTGAGAATCGCCCTAACTCCCTCATTTGCATATTTGCCTATCAAAAACAGCGGCGAGCCTAGCGTAATTTGCGCCCGGGAATGCGCAGGTGTAACTAATTTAAGTACGGCTGAAAATACGGAAATCTTTGCTTAAGTCGTTTTGACGATCGCGCGCAAATATACGCGCCGTGTAAAATTAGAAAAATGGAGTTAAGTCTGCGTATCTCTTTTGAGAATTTGGCCCTATGTTACTAGCTGGATAACCAGTTGAAAAAATAGATAAAAAAAACGAACAAAGCCATCACATTTAAGAAATGGTAAGCTGCAATATAAAATTATCTGTTTTGTGGTTTAATACTGCTTTAAGGATGAAGTGATAATCAAAGAAAATGAGCTAAACCATAAAAAAAAATTCAGCCTTAAAAAAATGAAAGAAACTATTAGGTATATAAGTTGTGTATATAATTATTGGACACCTAGATATCAACGATTCCTGGGCAGAAGAGGTTTATTCCTGTAAAAAAAATAATTTTAATCAACACAAGCTCAAACTAAAAGCTCAAATTATTTTGATAACAGCAGCAGCAATTGACAGTTTACTTAAAGAATAGCTGATGGAAATAAAGCAGAATTTGTCATAAAATTATTTGTGTTTTAATAAATCTTATGGAAATTATTCTGGTTTTATGATAGTACTGTAATTTATAGGAACAGAGAGTACTAAATAAACATGCATATATCATGACATGTCAGACAAGCTGTCTAAATAATAAAAAACGATGTTGGCGTATTGTGTGCTTGTGGGCAAAAAATTAATTGACTTGTGTGATTTTGGTCAAAAAATGTATTTACTGCAATTTTACAATATTACTAATACATTGAAACAGAATTTTCATAATTACCTTCTTGTCCATACTTATACAATATGCCCATTACAGACACAGTGGATAAAGCGGGTACAAGGGCATGAAGCAGAAAGGACATTTTGAATTTTACAAAAGTATGTTTCTTATTCTATTGGATGGATTGTCAATAGAAAATCAGTTGCTTCTGCCAGTTTGTTCTACTACTGATACCCCTACTTTCTCTTGGGCTTTATATAAGTTTCTCCTATGATGTAAAGTAAGGAACAATGTCTGATTGTTGACTATTTATTGTGCATTGTCTGTAACTTGTTACCACTGTATTTATTTAAATGAAAATCTCAATAAAAGCTGTTTAAAAGTAGTTTTTTTTTTTTTTAAACATTTCATGGGGGCAATTTTTTTATTCATATCACATTTTTCTTTTTATTCTCTGGGAACAGGTCAGGTTCTTCCACTTGGTGAACTAGGCAGGTTGCAGCCACTGTCCAGGGGCATAGATAAGAGGGGGAGTCAGGAGGGTCCAAACTCTCCTTGCCCAAAGCATTAATCAATGGTTCAGTAAGTAGGCTAATGTAGCTGCGAGACTACCAGAAAGCCGCACAGCCTGTTTTCCGTCACAACCACAACCTGTCTCGTACAAGTTGTATAGAAAAGTACGTGAAGAAATAATTCCAGATGGCTGCACTTCCAAAAATCCTCTTAGTGAAGCTTTATATGACAAGTGGAGCGGGGGACAAAGAGGTAGCTTCAATAAAAGGATTTTTGGAAGTGCAGCCATCTGGAAATATTTCTTCACGTTACACAGCATGCGAGCTGGGCTAGCACCTGACTAGTGTGTGTGAGGATTAACCAGAGACTCTCTCACCTGGAGCAGCTTTTCTTGTTCCGCATAGAAAAGTAACATGCCGCTGGGACTTCGAGGGATCCCGGGTGATGTTAGAAGGAAGGGACATTGAGAAAAGTTCAGCTAAACATTGACTTAGGAGGCAGCAGGGGAGGGGGTGCAAACTCTAGCCTACAGGCCAATGGGTACACAAGTTCACTCTACACCACTGCAAGTAAATCCCGTGGGCCTCCTGTAGTGCAGGTGTTGGATGGAGCAAGCGCCAGCTCTGATGAGGGAGAAGCCTGCACTCAAGCTCCTGAACTGTGCAGTGAAGATCCTCCAATGATCGAGGTGAGGGAGAAGAAAGCAAACAGATGTTTTTCCCAGGAAATACAGGGAGCTGTTAGAAGTGCCTGTGCCCCCCCTTTAAAAACATTGTAATACCATTGTAATACCACCCATTTTACTGTCCTTTGTAACAGGGTGAAAATAACCTGACACCTGTGCAGCATAGGTGTCAGCGTATTGTCACCATGTTAAAAGAGCAAGAATATTGGTGACATTACAATGACTGTACAATGGGTTCACACTAACCAAAACTCTAAAAAGTGACCTGCTTTGGACCACTTTTTAAAGTGCGGTAAAGTTGCTACTATCAGTAGCTCAGGAGGTGTCTCCCCCTGAATGCCTGTTATTTCTTTTTTTGTTTTTGTTTTTATATTGTGTTAATACATCACAACCACAAGCCAATGTTAACATTTGGGGAAGTTAAACCTTTTTTTGGGGGGGGGATACAAGTAGCTAGTCTTGCCTAGGGCACAAAAAACTTAGTACCGGCCCGGTCTGGGAAACAACTCTCCGTTTAGTAGATTGCTTCAACGAAGGGCTGAATGTTTTTCTAAATGCACAAACATTGGTACTTATAAAAAATAACACTTCTGGCTGTTGATCCAAGGAGAGGAGATATGTACATATTGTAACTGGATTCTAACATTTATAGGTAAAGCTAATCCAGGGAATATCCGATTGCCTCTCGGGGGAATCAGGAAGGAATTTTTTCCCCTGCTGGGGCAAATTGGATCATTCTTTGCTGGGGTTTTTTGCCTTCCTTTTTTTTTTTTTTTCATTTAAAGGTTAAACTAGATGGACTTGTGTCTTTTTTTTTCAACCTTACTAACTATGTAACTATGAAAGAAAATGTTTCTCTGTTATGCTGCGTACACACGATAGGTTAGTCTGATAAAAAAGGTCTGATGGACCGTTTTCATCAGACCAAACCGATCGTGTGTGGGCCCCATCGGTTATTTATCCATAGGTTAAAAAAATAGGAACTTGTTTTAAAATTATCTGATGGATAAAAAACCTATAGAAAAAAACAATCGTCTGTGGGTACGTCCATCGGTTAAAAATCCACGCATGCTCAGAATCAAGTTGACGCATGCTTGGAAGCATTGAACTTCATTTTTTTCAGCACGTCGTTGTGTTTTACGTCACCGCGTTCTGACACGATCGTTTTTTTAACTGATGGTGTGTAGGCACGACTGATCATCAGTCAACTTCATCGGATCACTAATGGAAAAATCCATAAGACCGTTTTCATCAGACTAACCTATTGTGTTTACAGGGCATTAGAGTTGGATCTTGCTTTGTACGTTTTACATCACCCTTCCCTGGATCAGCTGTGGGTTTGAGATTCTATAAACACAGGCCTGGATTCAGAGAGATCTGCCTATCTTTAGGCGGGCGTAGCATTTCTCAGATACACTACGCCGCCGTAACTTAGAGCGGCAGGTCCCGTATTCAGAAACAACTTGCTCGGTAAGTTACGGCGGCGTAGTGTATCTGACACGGCGTAAGCCCGCCTAATTCAAACTAGGCTGGTAGGGGGCGTGTTGTATGTAAATGTTTCGTGACCCCACGTAAATGACGCTGTTATTGAACGGCGCATGCGCGCGCATGCTCAGTATCATGTCGAGTTTTCAAAGTAAATTACGCCCGCTCAATGCTTAGTTGACGTGAACGTAACCTACGCCCAGCCCCATTGATGGACGGCTTACGCAAACGACGTAAAATACGACGCTGTTCGTACGTTTCCGACGTCCATACCTAACATGACTTACCCCTGCTTTATGAGGGGTAACTTTACGCCGGTCCGACGCCTTACGCAAACGACGTATCTTGATACGCCGGGCGCACGTACGTTTGTGAATCGGCGTATCTATCTAATTTGCATATTCAAACGCGGAAATCTACGGAAGCGCCACCAAGCGGCCAGCGTAAATATGCACCCTACGATACGATGGCGTAGGAGACTTACGCTGCTCGTATCTAGGCAACATTGAGGCGTATCTGATTCTATGAATCAGGCGCCGAGATGCGATGGCCCTCATTCAGAGTTACGACGGCGTATCTGGAGATACGCCGACGTAACTCTTTTCTGAATCCGGGCCACAGACTTTTAATGTATGTATTTTTGTTTTTTGGTTGAAGGTAATGGGGATGTGTCTTTTTGTAACCTAACTCTGTAATTATGAAATTAGAAATCTGATTGATCTCTATAGCTAGCAGCTCTACTTCTGTTTTCTTTTCTCTAAATGTATACATATCTGTTCATCATTGCTTTCATCATGAAGATAGACTTGTGTTGTCTTTACAAATATCACTAATATTTACAACCTTTTTATATTTTTGTTTTTCCAGGCATGAATTATTATTTGGCTGTTGTGCCATTTCTTGGAGCTTTGGATGCAGGTTTACTTCAAGGGTCTACATATGATATAGACATATCCCACCCAGAAGAATTTGAATCCGATTTTTGCTACAGTGTTACAGGATGTCAAAATGCCGCTCCTCAAGCAATGGAAGAATGGAAGACTTTTTTTGAGGTTGATATACCATTTATACTGTTAGCAAGTACATTATATAGTAACAAAGCATAAACCTGAGATGAAAGCCTTAGATTTGCAAACATTGGAATGTATTATGTTAGTAGCTCATATAATTATTCCTGAATTCTGAGCAGTGCCCACTGCACTTATTTTTTACATAAAGTGCATGTATTGAGTGCCTAGTGAAATTACATGCAAATTACATGTAAATTTGTTCTGCGAGAATAGGGCAACAAAATTTGTGGAGCTAAGAATCATAGATATTTATTTTTTTAAAACTTAGTTCCTTTCCGTGGTAGTATTTTCTATTGTTAATGTTAATTGATATTAAAACAGAACAGGCATTCCGCGCCTGATGGAGAAAGATGGAGAGAATGATTGTTCTATATGCAGCCGCCCCCCACTGCTCCTCCTATGTAGGTTACAGGGGGGCTGTACTCACGTTTTCTTTTATCCGGCTTCAAGTTGTCAGCAGCAGGTTTCTGCTCTGGCTTCCCCCCCCCCTTCCCCCCTTCGCAGTCATGCCCCCGGCACCGACGGCAGACCAATACGGTCGGCCATGAGGCTCTCATCTAGTTCCTCCCCCCTCTATGCTTACGGTGCCGATGGCTCGGGACACCGGGCGGCCGCGGAGAGGCAGAATGAACGGCGCAAGCTCAAAGAGCCTTGTGCCCCACAAGGACTTGCAGCCTGGCGGCCCCAGCGGCTGCGGGCCACAGGGCAAGTGCACGGTTAGCCCTATGGCCAATATGGGCCTGACACTGACCATACAGTGGTAGATTTTTGAACAAATAATTGTACGGAAAATCTTGTCAGTACATTCAAGAATGTCTACAGAGGCTTTGACGAATGACATTTGAAAGTACTTAAAAGCAAATAAGATTTTGAAGATTTTATTTTGAAATAAAATCACCTAGGGTTGCCTGCTGTGACCTCAGAGTGCATATTTGTTTTTCACACCCAAGCACAGGGGGGCACTAAGGGCCAGATCCACAACGAGCGGGCTTAACTTAAATCTTCCTATTTAAGTTACACCGCCGCAAAATCTCTACCTAAGTGCCCGATCCACAAAGCACTTACCTAGAAATTTTCAGCGCTGTATCTTAAATTCGTCCGGCGCAAGGCGAGCCCAATCTAATGGGGCGAGTCCCATTTAAATTAGGCGCACTCCCGCGCCGGACGTACTGCGCATGCTCCCGATGCGATTTTCCCGACGTGAATTGCGCGAAATTACGTTACGCCGAGTTTTGTGAATCGTGCCGGGTAAAAAAAGTTGCGTCGGGAAAAAAAAGAGATGCGGCGGGGAAAAAAAATGTCAAAAAAAATTTGACAGCGTCGCGGGAAAAAAGGGTCTACTTTTACATGGTGTACTAGCTTTAAACTTTGTAAAAGTAGCCCTAATTTTGCGCTTGCAAACTAACAACTTACGGAGACTTCACGAAGGGAAACTGCTTCGTGGATCTCCGTAAGTGCTAATTTGCATACCCAACGCGGCATTTCGACGAAAAAAGCCCCCAGCGGCGGCCGAGGTACTGCATCCTAAGATCCGACAGTGTAAAACTATTACACCTGCCGGATCTTAGGAATATCTATGCGTAACTGATTCTGTGAATCAGTCGCATAGATAGAAACAGGGATACGACGGCGTATCAGTAGATACGCCGGCGTATCCCTTTTGTGGATCTGGCCCTAAGTGTTTTTTTTCAGTTGCCTTTAAAGGATACCATATTGAAGCATCATGACAAATTTAACCACTTCAATACCGGGCACTTTTAACCCCATCCTGCCCAGGCAAATTTTCAGCTTTTAGCGCTGTCACACTTTGAATGTTTGTGTGGTCATGCAACACTGTACCCATGTGACATTTTTTTTCACACAAATAGAGCGTTATTTTTGTGGTATTTAATTACCACAGTTTTTTTTCTTTTTTACTAAGTAAATACATAATAACTGAGTTTTTTTTTGGAAAAAAAAACAAGTTTTCCTTCATTTCTGTTATATTTTTTAGCAAATAGAAAACCTTTCTCCATAAATGTAGGCCAAAATGTATACTGCTAAGTTTTTTTGTGAAAATAAACCAAATTACTGTATATTATTTAGTCTGTAGGAGTCCACAAACTATTGTACATATCTGAAAATCGATCAGTCCTGATGTACTGACGGTTTATCTAATTTCTTGAGGCCTGAAAACATCAGGACAGTACACATATCCCCCAAATTACACGCTTTTTGGAAAGTAGAAAGTCCAAGGTATTTAGTAAGAGACATTATGAGTTTTTTGGAAATTGTAAATTTTTGTTACAAATTCTTGAGAAATTTAATAATGTTAAAAAAATGTTTTCGCAGTTTATGTTCTTAAATATTGTCACCAGTGCAGCACAGCATTATCATATAATGGGTGTGGCAGTGTTCAGGGACACTGACAAGCGATAGTATGTAAAAGAAAAATATAGATTATTTCAAATAATTAAAACATTTTGAACGCTTTTTTTACACACTGTGACCAGAGCAATACAGTGTTTTACCATAGTTACACTGTACTACTCTGTGGAAGTGATCAGGATTTTTAATTTCGTTTTACAAATTAGGATTGTTTATACCAGTGAATTTCACTGGTATAAGCAACCATTTAGACTGAATAAAACTGATTCATTGAGTATATGTTATTGTGAATAGCTGTGATTGGTCACAGCTAATCACATGGTACAGACAGAGCCAATCACAGCACATTTGTACTATGTGAACAGTGTGACCAAGCACAGCTAGCAACACAATTGTATACAATGGATGGCATGAAAGGAAGCCATCCATTGTTTACAATTTTCATGTGATCTGCTGTGGATGGTCACATGGTATTGGCAGCAGGTCGGTACACTGATTAGTCATCGGCTGTGTTGTCATGTGAGATCTACGAAAGTCCCACCCAGCTGCCATCTTGCTATATGCCGGGTGGGAGCTAATTCAAATTGAATCCCTTTTATCTCGTTTATCCCTAAGCTAGCATAAAACAGCAATAACATCAGTATGGTTTTACATGAGGCATGGCTTAGGAATGCTTTAGGGAAAGGTCAACTTCTGAGGCCCCCGTACACACGACCGAGTTTCCCGGCAGAATTCAGCCAGAAACTCGATCGGAGCTGGATTCTGCCGAGAAACTCGGTCGTGTGTACACTTTTCAGCGAGGAAGCCGACGAGGAACTCGTCGGGCCAAATAGAGAACATGTTCTCTATTTCCTCATTGTTCAATGAGGAAAGTTGGCCCGCCGAGATCCTCGGCGGCTTCAACACTGAACTCGACGAGGAACTCGATGTGTTTGGCACGTCGAGTTCCTCGGACGTGTGTACGGGGCCTGAGAATAGCATGTTGGTAAATTGCAAGATTATGCCACCATGCATATTAACACTTGAATTCATCATCATTATAAACTTATCAATAATTTTTTTGTTGTCCCGAGTTTTTTGTAAATGAGTCCTATAATATTTTAGTATCAACATATATTTTTTCTGCTTTCAGCTTTGACAAGCTACTTGGCATTGTCACAGAGCTGTTCCAGAATGCTTTCTCCAAGAATGCCACAATGTACTAGTTGTTTTATTGTAGCAGTTATTGATTTTATGTCTTATTTCACTGAAAATTCTGCTATATCTTTTGGATAGGTTAGATATGACAGACCAGTGCTGTTTGGGTTGAGGCACAAACTTGTTTCTAATTAGACACATCAAACTTCAGACCAATCAGACCTACAGTGAGTTTTCCATGCTATTTTTTTATAAATGTATGTCACTGCAAAGGAAATGTAAACATAATGTTCTTCAAATATTGCCTTCTACCAGTTTTTTTGGGATGAAATACATTCTTTTCAGGAAATTTGTGTAAATATGCAGGCCCCCATATAAAATTATATTTACTTCTTAGTTAGATCTGAATCAGTTTTAGTTACAAAAATTGCAAATTGCAATCACTGCATCTTCCAAGGAAGATCGACATGCTTACTCGCCTCATCAAGGCCTCAGTCATTTACAGAGGCAGCATTTAGATGCTTCACATCCTTATTTCTAAATGGATAGAGCTTGGCTGGATCAAGGTTGCATCAAAAGTGGCCCTCAAAGTCGCTGCAACTCTAAGTTGCATAGATTGGAACGGGTGCCAATGAACTTAATGGGCTGTCACCCGCCATGCGACCCCATGTGTCCAAAGTTGCATGACACGTCGCACTAGTGAAACCGGAGCCCCAAGGTGCTTACAGAACTTCCTCTTGCTTTGCAGGAGACTCTACCTTGGTTGGGACAGTTCGAGTTCTTCCTGGTCATCCTAGTGTAAGAACACGCCGCACTGGCTGTTGGACTTCATGTGTGGCTTGTATCTCACTCTTTAAGGGATCCTTGCACCACGTGCCTCACTAGGGATTCCATTTGCTGGAAAACACCTGGGCTTAGCATGGCTCACACAGAGACTTGCCCTTCGGGACCGGAGTCCAGCATCCCCAGCAGGCTACCTTCTTGGAGAGGCTGACATAGCGCAATGGCAGCAAAGGTGTTCAGTGCATCCCTTCACCCTTATTCCAACTGTACAAACAAATGGCCACTACCCCCACCTACAACTGACCTTTCCAGCAAGGAGCAAATGGAAAAGCAGCACATATCAAAGCCAAAGAAAATTCCCAGCTCAACTTATCGACCAGCCTGCAACCAACCAAATTAATTGTTGTTAATTATCCAAATTAACAGTTTACGTTAAAAATGAGGGTTTAGTTTGCACACATTTGCAAATACATGCCTAAGCTGCAAAGCTACATTATGGCACCCCAGTATTATCTGCAGTCCTAACTCTATACATTTTTTGAGAGCCTTCACAATGGAACATGCCAAATAATGTATAATAATGCAGGTGAGCCTAGAGGGAGCCCCCCTCATTAAAGACATCTATGTATTATGGTTGCCCCCCTACTTTTGAAAGACATCTATTGCTTCATTAATTAGCTGCACTTATTTCAAGACCATTGTGTATTTGACCTTATCTATTATTACCTGTATGTACTATATGCTTTTTGTAGTAAATTTGTATTTTTTTTATATACTTTTTTACTTTATTTACTGGTATCTATGCCTGGCCTGCAAATACCCTGGGGCACACCTGTCTCCTTCTCCTTAACCCCTTCAGCCCTGGAAGAATTGGCTGCTAAATGACCAGGCCATTTTTTGCGAATTCGGCACTATGCCGCTTTATTTGACAATTGCGCGGGGGTGCGGCGCTGTATCCAAACAAAATTATATACATGAAGATGTCTTTCGCGCTACTGTGAGTAAAGGAGGAGGGTCAATAAAGTGCGAGTGAGATAATGTACCAAAGCTGTAAAATCTTAAAGTGTTCACTGTACACAAAATATGAAATACAAATAGAAGTGATTTTGCACTAAAGAAAACAACACTCTAAAACCACCCTAATGAATGGTTTACAAAGGATGACCATCAGATAGATAATGATGAACGGGTGAGCAATAAATAACCATATATAAAGTGCTGGTGCATAAAAACATCAATAAAAATGCATAAAAAAGTCCACTTATAATGAATATAGACAAATAGTCCTATGAAGTGGATGGTTATCTAAATATGTGGGTGTCCCAATCTTGATTCCCTTGGGGATATTCCAATAGGGATGATGGATAAAGGAGTGAAAAATAAGAAATCAATGTAGAATCCTCCGACTAGTCTCTCAGAACTAGGGATGAGCTTCGTGTTCGAGTCGAACTCACGTTCGACTCGGACATCGTATGTTCGACAGTTCGTCGAAACACAAACGTTACGGGCCGTTCGCGCCAAATTCGAGTGGTGTGTCACTGCCCATAATTCACTGTGCATTGCTGGCTGATGATTGGCCAAGCATGCACTATGACCCACATGCTTGGCCAATCACAGCTTGCAAAAAACGGAGAGCCATAATTGGCCAAAGCCAGGGTGGCTTTGGCCAATTATGGCTCAGGGGGTTTAGTACACATCCCACACTATAAAAGGCTGCCTGCAGGTCGGCCTTGTGTAGTGTGTTGTGGTGGTAAAGAGAGAACAGAGAGAGAGTGTCATTTTTGCAGGTAGATAGAGCAGGCAGGCAGGCTAGTCAGTTAGAGTTACAGTGTGTAGAGGATATATATGCATCCCAGGTGTTGTATATACAGTATATTTATACACTGTATTGAGTTCAGCTAGATCCGCTCTTCCTAATTTACTGACAGGCAGGCGATTGTGCTAGCTGCAGTATTCTCACGTGGTGTACTGTCTGTGTCCTCTGCAGTGTGCACATAAAGCTACGTTGAGTGTGTACTGTCCGTGTCCTCTGCACATTGTGCACCTAACGTAAAGCTGGTGTTTCTCATATTTACTCCTAGAAGCAGAGATCTTCTCATATTAATACTAAACCCATGCTATTTTTCTCAATGATTTTCATCCATATTGCAGGGACCAGACATTACATTTAAGCCGCAAGCAGTTTTAAATTACTTTTTTCTTATAGTAATCTCATTTTGTGCAGGGACAGTTCTAAACACGTACCACTTCACAGACATACTATAGACACCCAGCAGGTACGATATTTAAAGGAATTTTTCAATTTTTTTTTTTTTACTTTAAGCATCATTAAAATCACTGCTCCAGAAAAAACGACCGTTTTTAAAACTTTTTTTTACGTTGATACATGTTCCCTGGGGCAAGACTAGGGATGAGCTTCGAGTTCGAGTCGAACTCATGGTCGACTCGAACATTGCCTGTTCGCCTGTTCAGCGAACAACGAACAATTAGGGGTGTTCACGGCAAATTCGAAAAGCTGCGGAACACCCTGATAAAGTCTATGGGAGAAATCTAAAGTGCTAATTTTAAAGGCTAATATGCAAGTTATTATCCTAAAAAGTGTTTGGGGACCTGGGTCCTGTCCCAGGGGACATGTATCAATGCAAAAAAAGTTTAAAAAACGTCCGTTTTTTCGGGAGCAGTGAATTTAATAATGCTAAAAGTGAAACAATAAAAGTGAAATATTACTTTAAATTTCGTACCTAGGGGGGGTGTAAAGTTAGCATGTGAAATAGCGCATGTTTCCCGTACATAGAACTGTCCCTGCACAAAGTGTAATTTCTGAAAGGAAAAAAAGTATTTTAAAACCGGCTTTGCGGCTATAATGAATTGTCAGCTCTGGCAATTCAGAGCGAATTCATTCATAAAAATAAATAAATAGCGTGGGGGTCCCCCCAAATTCCATTACCAGGCCCTTCAGGTCTGGAATGGATATTAAGGGGAACCCCGCCGTCAATTAAAAAAAAAAATTACCCCAAAAATTCACACCAGACCCCTTATGCGGCCCCCCCTCTCCTGAACCGTACCAGGCCACATACCCTCAACATGGGGAGGATGTCCCTATGTTGATGGGGACAAGGGACTCATCCCCACAACCCTTGCCCAATGGTTGTGGGGGTCTGCGGGCGGGGGGCTTATCAGAATCTGGAAGACCCCTTTAACAAAGGGGACCCCCAGATCCTGGCCCCCCCCTATGTGAATTGGTAATGGGGTACATTGTACCCCTACCATTTCACGAAGCAAGTGTAAATAGTTAAAAAAACACACACACACCGTAGAAAAAAGTCCTTTATTAATAAAAAAATAAATAAAAAAATCCAGCGGTGACACTCGTTCCCGGCTTCCTGCTCCAACGTTGTCTGTATCCAGCGATGGGTGCGGGGGATCTCCGGTCCAGCGATGAGAAGATCCATCCATCCAGAGCGTAGCATCGCCTACCTCCTCTCACCGCTGGACACAGCCCAGCGAATGAGCGGCTGTAGCTGTGACATTTCTTATATAGGGGAGGCGGGGCCACCCGTCACGTGACCCCGCACCCTCTGCTACGTCACTGGGGAAGAACAGTCTTCCCCTTGCTGGGCTTCCCCAGTGACGTAGCAGAGGGTGCGTCAGAGGGTGCGGGGTCATGTGACGGGTGGCCCCGCCTCCCCTATATAAGAAATGTCACCGCTTCAGCCGCTCATTCGCTGGGCTGTGTTCACCGGTGAGAGGAGGTCGGCGATGCTGCTCTCTGGATGGATGGATCTTCTCATCGCTGGACCGGAGATCACCCGCAACCGCCGCTGGATACAGAAAACGTTGGAGCAGGAAGCCGGGAACGAGTGTCACGGCTGGATTTTTTTTCTATTAATAAAGGACTTTTTTCTACGGTGTGTGTGTTTTTTTTAACTATTTACACTTGCTTTGTGAAATGGTAGGGGTACAATGTACCCCATTACCAATTCACATAGGGGGGGCCAGGATCTGGGGGTCCCCTTTGTTAAAGTGGTCTTCCAGATTCTGATAAGCCCCCCGCCCGCAGACCCCCACAACCACCGGGCAAGGGTTGGGGGATGAGGCCCTTGTCCCCATCAACATGGGGACATCCTCCCCATGTTGAGGGCATGTGGCCTGGTACGGTTCAGGAGAGGGGGGGCGCACTCTGTCCCCCCCTCTTTTCTGCGGCCGGCCAGGTTAACATGCTCGGATAAGGGGTCTGGTGTGAATTTTTGGGGAACTTCACTCCATTTTTTTTTTAAATCCACACCAGACCTGAAGGGTCTGGAATGGATATTTGGGGGGAACCCCACGTCATTTTTTTTTAATTGACGGCGGGGTTTCCCTTAATATCCATTCCAGACCTGAAGGGCCTGGTAATGGAATTTGGGGGGACCCCCACGCTATTTATTTTTATGAATGAATTTGCTCTGAATTGCCAGAGCCGACAATTCATTATAGCCGCAAAGCCGGTTTTAAAATACTTTTTTTCCTTTCAGAAATGACACTTTGTGCAGGGACAGTTCTATGTACGGGAAACATGCGCTATTTCACATGCTAACTTTACACCCCCCCTAGGTACGAAATTTAAAGTAATATTTCACTTTTATTGTTTCACTTTTAGCATTATTAAATTCACTGCTCCCGAAAAAATGGCAGTTTTTAAAAAAAAAAATTGCATTGATACATGTCCCCTGGAGCAGGACCCAGGTCCCCAAACACTTTTTAGGACAATAACTTGCATATTAGCCTTTAAAATTAGCACTTTAGATTTCAAATGTTCGAGTCCCATAGACTTTAACGGGATTCTAAAGTTCACACGAACATTTGGTGTGTTCGCAAGTTCTGGTGCGAACTGAACAGGGGGTGTTCGGCTCATCCCTAGGCAAGACCCGGGTTCTCAAACCCGTTTTACGACAATAACTTGCATATTATGCTTTAAAATGAGCAATTTTGAATTCGAACGTTTGAGTCCCATAGACTTCAATGGGGTTCTAAATGTTCGCGCAAAAAGTTCGGGGGGGTGTTTGGCTCATCCCTACTCAGAACTCTCACCTCTATTCTAGTAGTAATAAGCGTGTAATGGTGACCATATACATCAGCCCAGAAAGTTGCTCTCTCCCATTTCTCTCCTCTTTCTTCTCCAATGATACATAAGGATCTAACCTTAACCTCCTTCCTCACCCGTGGATCACTCGGTGTCTTCATTAATTTAAACGTTCCAAAGGGGGACATGTGAATAGGAGAAAGAGAGGAGAAGAAGAGGCCTCCAATGGTGCAGTATCGTTAAAATGTTAACTTTTATTATTGCTAAAAGGTGGACTCTTGCATATAAAAAACGAGTGATGTGCAAAACAATGAAAAACAGCGTTCTGGACGCCTTCTCACATGAGTTCCGGCCACTTCCGGTTTGCGTCAGCCTTGCGTTACATCACGCACCTCGTGACTTCATCAGCCAAACAAAATTAACATCATTTTTTCCCCACAAATAGGGCTTTCTTTTGGTGGTATTATTATCTCTGAGATTTAAAAATGTTTGCGCTATAAACAAAAAAGAGCGACAAGTTTGAAAAAAACAATATTTTGTACTTTTTGCTATAATAAATATCCCCAATTTGTTTTAAAAAAGCTATTCTTTTCTCAGTTTAGGCCGATATGTATTCTTCTACATATTTTTGGTAATAAAAATCGCAATAAGCGTATATTGATTGGTTTGCGAAAAGGTTATAGCGTCTACAAAATAGGGGATAGATTTATGGCATGTTTAATTTTTTTTATTATTAATGGCGGCGATCTGCAATTTTTATCCTGACGGTGACATTGTGGCAGACACATCGGACACTTTTGACGCTATTTTGGGACCGTTGTCATTTATACAGCGATCAGTGCTATAACAATGCACTGATTACTGTCTTTCTGCCTGATTTTCATAATTTGGATCAACGGCAGTTTAAGTTGCTCTGGTGTTGTGCCAGAGAATGTCTATTTCATCCCTTGCTAACAAAATACCTGCTAAACAGTACAGAGAAAGGAGGAAAAGAGAAAAGGACAGAATGTAAAACATTGCATTACAATATTGACATTAGTTAAATAACAGTAGACATACAAACATACACAACCCTATCTATCTAGCTGCCCATTCTCCGCAGTGTTGATAGTAGGTGGGTCCAGAAAAACCTGTATAGGAAAGATATAAAAGAGCATACAAAAATACACAATATACATCCTGATGTACTAATATAAGTTTCTATATACAACCTCCAAGGTCAAAATCGAAACTGCACGCTCACGTCCGAACGCAAAGTTTCCATTCCTCCCCAAGAGTCCTAAATGTAAGTGCTTGAGCAATAATCTCTGTTGCAAGAATATAAAAGAAATAACATTTCTGTCCTGCAATGTAAATGTTGCAGAACACTGCCCCTAGCGGTCAGTGCGCTGGTACTGCGGAAGTCCAGTTCAAGTGCAAAGAAATAGCAGTAAAAGGGAAGTGAAAAGGTAAAATAGTTATTTTCTTGCTGTATCTTCCTGGACTACTATAGAGAAGTTGGCAAGGACCCCCTCCAACTGACTGAACCCAACCCCTCCCAAGAGTTATTCACAAAAATGTCAATGTGGAGCAGGATAATCCTTGTCCAGAACTTCTTTAAAGTTAGCAAGCTATGCAAAGCCTACATGTATTTTACTTATAAAATCGGGGATCAGGCAAGATGATGATGGTGCTATCAGCAGTGGTGGTGGTGATAGAAAACACCTGGTCTTCTCTTCCAGGCGACCCTAGCACGACTCGATCGCTGCAAATGTGGTGGCCCCAACTCCAAGCTCGGAGGCAATCTTCGAAGCGCTTTCCCACACAAACAGTGGCATAGGGTGTCTCTCGTTCTTTCTTAGGGACGTTCAAGCGGTCCCATACAGCATTGCGACACCATCCCTCTCTCTCCCGGTCAATCTGGCAAAAAAGTATGGGTATTCATACCCGTAGATAGCAGCGACTCTCTGTACCACCAGGCGTTGTAGCTTAGACAAACTTGGCAAATTGTGTGGGTCCCCGCGTCCTGGCAGCATCATTGCGTCCGGTGCCCTCTTTAGTGGGGGAGCAACAAGGGGCACAGGGGTGGTGAGCGTGACAGGAACAACATTTAACTCACCGACTCCCCAGGTTAGACACGGAACGTCCAAGGACGACTGCTGGGACCCACGCGATGCGCTCCGGCCGGAGCGTTTCTTCCTCCTTCGAGTACCGTGGAAGGCACGGGATCCTCCGGGGCCCTGCGACTCAGGGAACCGGGACTCAAAGAGGCAATCAGGAAGGTCGCCGTCATCAGTTAGGGAATCATCCGATAAAGGGTCAAAGTCTGACAATTGTAACTCTTCTGCTGGCAGATAACCGCAGGGTTTGGCTGTTGTAGAGTCTCTCGGCCAATCCGACAAAGAGCATTAAATAGGTAGGCCTCGACCACGGCTGCAGGAGGCCGGAGCAGGTCCCGCTCCCGAGGAGACACACCAAACGGAGACCGCCGTAGAAGTGGTTGTCTCCAACGTGGTTTCGGCCTGTATGCAAGTCACTTCAATTGAACTGGTCACGCTGGATGGGTCACCTTCTTGGTCCGGGCCGTCCACAGGGCTTTCCTCCAGTGAGCGTGGTGGCGCGGCAGCCGAGGAGCATGTCAAGAGGACGATACTGAGATTATATCAGGGTCCCGGACTTCTGGTTCCACTATAGCTACCAACGGGGATGGCTCCGGCCATACGATCTCCTCCTCCGTGGTAATGGTGGCAGTAACAAAATTCACCCGATACTCCTTTGGAGCTTGTGTGGGCGATGTGGCCACAAAAAAATAGGCCCGGCAGTGCTGGCATCGGGCAAACGGCTGAATCTTCACCGACAGGTCCCCCGCAGCGGGGACAGGTCAGGCCCAGCATCTCCGTTCCGGCACTGGACAAGAGCACGAACTGTCCCTGGGTAGACAAGCGGGTCATGGGCACCCCAGGTGGTGAGAACATGCTGAGGACCCTCTGCAAGGTAGTTGGGGACCTCAATTGCGGAATGGCAACACCCGGTTGTAGGAAGGCAGACATCACCATGCGGTTCTCCTTCTTCCTTGTGGATGGGCGGTGCTCTGCTGGCTTGGCACGAAACTCCGCTACACGTCTCACGCAGGGGAGGGTAACTCCTCCCACCCGAAGACCTCGTCCGGACACGCTGCAGGCGCGTGTTAGGCTGCACGCAGGCCCAAGCCTAGCGATGCAAGGCCAACTCTCTCGCAGCCGGACAGTTCTAAGTACACAACACTCCTCACTCTTTAGTAAATTCCCACTCACTTTTTCTTGTTGCCAACGGTAACAGCCGAATCCCGGACGAGCCCCGTGTAGCGCTACCCCCGCAGGAGCCGCTGGTTTGTTGTTGGGATCGGCATATTAAGTTACCTCAATGTTGTCTAGGGGTGTAGCTGATGAATAAAGTAGTGAGAGAATGTCCAGTACATGAAGGAAAGTTTTCAAATGCTTTATTTCAGGCCCAACATAGCCAACATCAACATGCAGTAGGAAGGAAAAGGTTGATGAAGCGATAAAGAACATGTGGTATCAGGCCTGGATTTAGAGAGAGCAATCCTGCTCTATGCAGAACAATAATAGTAGTCACCGTTCATCGCCACTCTAGCCAGAGTGGGTGAAGTGCCCCCGGACAGACCTCCGCCACAAGCCTGGCAGCCGGAGCGTCGCTTTAGATTGCTGGGAGGAACAGGCCTCTGCCACAGACCTGGCTCTAGGGCCTCTGCCACAGGCCTACTACTTGAATGAGCTAAATGGACGAATTGAGCGAATCCTGCCAGTAGATTGAACATAGGTCACTGGATGACAGCAAAGAGTACCTGTCAGCATTCCAGTCACCAGATCCCCGATGGTTCGTTCAAGCTCTGTTGGACAACCTGCCTCCGGGTTCTCCTCAAGCCGACCCCCCAATCGAGCGGCACCCAGCCTGGGATCTTCACAGCAAAGCGGGGGACCCAGTAAGTCACTGGGGCCCCTCTCAGCAATATGGAGCTCTGCGTAGCATGCGACCCTGACCTGGAAGTCCATCGCCCGGGTCCGTTGGATGCACGCACCCTAAAGGTGGATGCCGCACCTGGAACCTGGAACCCGCGAGAAGAACCACCAAAAATGGCGTCCGCCACAGATATACTCTGCCCCAGCATGCCCCGCGAGGGAAAACTCCTCTCATTGGCTGCTGGGGAAAAGCGGCTTTGCCAGAACCCCTCTAGCGCCAACTGTCGTCCAGGGATAGGGTTGCATCCCTGGAGCGCAGACTGACCTACAGGACAGTTCCGGAATGACAGCAGCCCACAATTTAACAAATTGTGAATGGGAGCAAAATAACTCTCCCACTCCCCACTAACTTTAGCGTAGTGCCCGTACTGAAAGTAAGGGGGCGCTACATGTACATACAGTAGTTTATTAGACTGAATAACTATTTGAACGCTGACTATTTGCATGTGCGTTTTACTGTTTGGTTGTTGGTTTGTTATAAATGTATGTTCACTTAACTTCACCTAACAGTAGTATCTCTGTGTGTAGCTCAGATGTCCGATCCCACCAAACAACAGATAACCTCTTATTACTTTCCTGACAGAGTGGCAAGTGCTAGGGCAACTTGAAAAATTATAGAGGACGTTAAGTATGGCCCCTGAAGCTTCAAGAGAACCACGTAACCTCTATGTTGACTGGCATAGTACCATAGGTTTGGTGTAAAGCCAATGTGGTGCCTATATTTAAAAAGTGGTCAGTATCTTTACCAAGTAACTATAGACCTGTTAGTTTAACTTCTATAATTGGGAATATACTGGAGAGTTTAATAAAACACATAGATGATAAATGTAAACTTATGCACTTGTGGGCTACAAATATTCAGGCATTATACATACTAGGGGTAGTAGAATCAGTGGTGAAAAAGGATCTGGGGGTTTTGGTAGATCATAAGTTTAATAAAATCATGTAATGCCAAGCTGCGATTTCCAAAGCAAGCAATATTCTTTCTTGTATTCAAACAGATATGGGCAGCAGAGAAAATCCATTACTTGCCTTAGTAAAAGCACCTCACACAGTACACCAAAACAGTGGCTAGGCACACATTTAACCCATAATTGCACTAGATGTTTAACCCCTTCCCAGTCAGTGTCGTTAGCACAGTGACAGTGCATATTTTTAGCACTGATCACTGTATTAGTATCACTGGTTCCCCAAAAATTTCAAAAGTGTCAGTTAGCATCCAAATGTCTGCAGCAATATCGCAGTCCCACTATAAGTCGCGGATCGCCACCATTACTAGTATTTTTTTTTTAAATAAAGTACAAATTCCAGAATGCATTCCATCGCTTGTAGATGCTATAACTTTTGCGCAAATCAATCAGTATACGCTTAATTGGATTTTTTTACCAAAAATACTGTATGTAGCAGAATACATATTGGCCTAAATTGATCAAGAAATTCGATTTTTTTTTTTTTAAATGTATGTATATGTTTTATAACAGAAAGTAAAAAATATAGTTTTTTTCTCAAAATTGTTGGTCTTTTTTTTGTTTATAGCGCAAAAAATAAAAAACGCAGTGGTGATCAATAACACAAAAAAAGAAAGTGCTATTTGTGGGAAAAAAAGGACATACTTTTTTTTGGGGTAGAGCGCTGTTCACTGCTGTTAATTTGAAGATGGAAAATAAGCATTTTCCTTGTTCATTTGGAAGCCATGGGACGTTAGATTTAATAACTTCTTCCCGCCCGTAGTCGAATGACGTCTGCAGGAGGGATCTCCCATCATGGGCGGGCATCATAAAACTTCCTGGGCTTCCCGGCCGTCTAAGGGGTGCGCGCGCGCCGCGTCACTCGGGAGCCGATGCGTGTGCCCGATGGCTGCAATGTCTCAGGGGAGAGGAGACTGATCATGTGTTCCTTGTACAGAGAAACACTGATCGGTCACCTCCCCCAGTCAGTCCCCTCCCCCCACAGTTAGAATCACTCCCTAGGTAACACATTTAATCCCTTGATCGCCCCCTAGTGTTAACCATTTCCCTGCCAGTGACGAAGCGGACGAAGGAGAATCGTGTCTCCTGGTGCTGCTGGACCTTGGTGCAGCTTTCGACACAGTAGACCACAAAATTCTACTCACTCGTCTCACAGAAGTAGGTGGAATCGCAGACTCAGATCTACCATATTTCGCATCATTCCTAGAAAATCGATCCCAGACAGTGAAACTAGGAGCTTCCACTTCAGAAGCCTGCACCGTTACATGCGGAATCCCTCAAGGATCACCCCTGTCGCCCGTGCTCTTCAACATCTACCTCTGCCCACTCCTCACAATCATCAGAGAACAAGATCTGCTCTATCACTCCTACGTGGACGACACTCAACTTTATCTTCGCATCACCATCAAAAAAGACCAATATCACGGATTCAAAAAATGCCTGTCATTGATAGATAATTGGATGACGGAGTGCTCCCTCAATCTCAATGGATCCAAAACAGAACTTCTCTTTCTCCACGCAAACCGGAAGACAAATTATAGGACGACATGGACTCCTTCCACCATCTTTGGACAAACCATCACAACACTGCAGCCAGACTGGTAACGGGTAAAAAATTGTGGGAACCAATCACCCCAGTCCTGAGGACCCTCCACTGGCTAGCCGTAAATGATCGGGTGACATTCAAGACCCTCTGCCCCACCCACAAATGCACACAAGGAAACGCGCCGCAATACTTATGTGAGAAAATAAAAACACTACACCCCGAATCGGGCCCTACGATCAACTAACCAGAACCTCCTCCACATCCCCATGTCCCACTACAAATCTAAAGAAGAACGAAGATTCGCAGTCCAAGGACCACGGCTATACTTACAGACATCCGCATGGAAGAAAACGGTCGGGCCTTCAGAAAAAAACGTAAGACCCATCTATTCCGAAGTGTGGCTGGATGACGATATTGGATACAGTGCCTTGAGGCGATTTAGTTCGCATTTGTAGCGCTATACAAGTTACTCACTCACTCAGTGACATTTATACAGTAATCAGTGCACTAATCGCTGTATAAATGTGAATTGGTTCCAAAATAGTGTCAAAAGTGTCCAATGTGTCCGCCGCAATGTCACAGTCACGATAAAAATTGCAGATCGCCGTTATTACTAGTAAAAAAATAAATAAAAAATATGCCATAAATCTATCCCCTATAGGCCCTATAACTTTTGTGCAAACCAATCAATATATACGCTTATTGCATTTTTTTTTTACCAAAATTATGTAGAAGAATATATATGGGCCTAAACTGAGAAAAAAAAATATAAACAAAAGAAGAGCGACAAGTTTAAAAATATATATATATATTTTTTACTTTTTGCTATAATAAATATTCTAATTTCTTGAAAAAAAAAAATATATATATATATATATATATATATATATATATATTTTTTTTTTTTTTCAAGAAATTAGAATATTTATTATAGCAAAAAGTAAAAAATATATATATATTTTTTTAAACTTGTCGCTCTTCTTTTGTTTATAGCGCAAAAAATAAAAACCGCAGAGGTGATCAAATACTACCAAAAGAAAGCTCTATTTTTGGGGAAAATGTTATTTGGGTACAGTATTGCATGACTGCTCAATTGTCATTCAAAATGTTACAGCGCTGAAAACTGAAAATTGACCGAGCAGCAAGGGGGTGAAAATGCTCTTTATTAAAGTGGCTAGAGAAAGGCCAGTAGAAAGCAATAGCAAATGTCAACTTGAAAACAGGAAACTTCCTATGGCATCCTATGCATTAAGGTGAAAGGTGAAACCTGGCAATCACCGGCCACCCAGCCCCCCCATTTTACATACCTAAGCCAATTTACCTGCTCGGCGCGTCCCTGCTGTCCTCCTCTTTACGGAGTCCCAGCTTTGATTGAATAGATTGATAGCAGCGCAGCCATTGGCTCCCACTGCTGTCAATCAAATCCAATGACGCAGGCTCCGGGGTGGGGCCAAGTCATACACTCAGCATCTATGGACGTCGTGTGTATGACCCAGGAGCGTGTCCGCAAGGTAACCCCCTCAGGAGAGAGCTTCCCAGAGGGGGTTATCTAATGCAGGAAGGAGCCGCTAGAGCTGCCGAGGGACCCCAGAACAGGTGGATCAGGGCAACTCTGTGCAAAACGAGCTGCACAGTGGAGGTAAGCATGACATGTTTGTTATTTAAAAAAAAAAGGGAACCTTTAGTATCACTTTAATTTGTCTAAAACGCAGACAACATAATGCTTTACCAAGCTGTAAAAATGGTCCATGCAATTTTGTTCTGTGAATTTCTTTTTTTAGGTTTTTTATTTTCTTATGATTTTGTTGTTTGTATTCTTTATAGATGAGTTCAAGTTTTACTGTTTTCAATTTTTACTTGATGCTAAAGCTACAATAGACACATATGCTGATCCAAAGGACTACATTTGCACATCTTTTTCTTTTTTTGGGGTGGGGGATTTCCATCAAAACCATGGTGGAAATTTCATTCCTCTGACAGTTGTGCTTTTATTCAATTTGTTTTTACAATCAGGATGTGTGGTTTATACAGCTCCTATTAAACACCTTGCCAAGAACTGGACTATTTATATTTCCAAAAGCTCTAGCTCTAACTAAATCTGCAGCAGGTTCTTTAAATGAAAACTTACCTTTGTGTAAGTTCTGGACTTTTGTGCAACTGTGTATGCTAACATTTTATCATTGCTCATTAAAGACTATTTTTCTTTTGCACCTGCTTGGAATGCCTATATATATATATATATATATATATATATATATATATATATATATATATATATATATATATATATATATATATTACACACACTACACACACACACATTATATTACCAAAAGTATTGGAACGCCTGCCTTTACATGTACATGACCTTTTAATGGCATCCCAGTCTTAGTCCGTAGGGTTCAATATTGAGTTGGCCCACCATTTGCAGCTATAACAGCTTCAACTCTTCTGGGAAGGCTGTCCACAAGGTTTAGGAGTGTATCTATGGGAATGTTGACCATTTTTCCTGAAGCACATTTGTGAGGTCAGGCACTGATGTGGACGAGAAGGCCTGGCTTGCAGTCTCCACCATAATTCATTCCAAAGGTGTTATATAGGGTTAAGGTCAGGACTCTGTGCAGGCCAGTCGAGTTTGTCCACCCAAAACTCGCTCAGCCATGTCTTAATGGACCTTGTTTGTGCACTGGTGCGCAGTCATGATGGAACAAGAAGGGACCATCTCCAAACTGTTCGTACAAAGTTGGGAGCATGAAATAGTCCAAAATGTCTTGGTATACTGATGCCTAAAGAGTTCCCTTCACTGGCATTAAGGAGCCATGCCCAACCCCTGAAAAAAACACCCCACACCATAATCCCACTTCCAACCAAATGATTTGGACCAATGCACAAAGCAAGGTCCATAAAGATATGAATGAGAAAGTTTGGGGTGGAGTAACTTTACTGACCCAACCTCAACCAGATAGAACACCTTTGGGAAAAACTTGAGCATAGACTGGCCTTCTTGTCCAATTTCAGTGCCTGACCTCACAAATGTGCTTCTGGTAGAACATTCCCATAGACACACTCCTAAACCTTGTGGATGGCCTTCCTAGAGGAGTTTTAGCTGCAAAGGGTGGGCCAATCCAATATTTAACCCTACGGACTAAAGCCCCATAAACACGGTCAGACTTTTGCCCAACCAACTTCAAAATCCGTAACTTTTCGCATTTGTCCGACCGTGTGTACGTTCCATCGGACCAACTTTTTTGGCTTTCATCAGACAAAAAGTTGGGTCTGCGAACGGACCAACGTCAACAAAAGTCCGATGGTGCAAAGTCTGACCGTGTGTACAGAAAACAATCGGACTTTTGGACAAAGTAAAAATGCGCATGCTCAGAAGTAAAGAGCAGCCGGAAGCCTTCTGTCTAGTAAAACTAGAGTTCGTATTTGAAAAAGCACATTCATGACGCGGCAAGTTTCGAAATCTAGAAAAGCAGCGCATATTCTCTTTTTCTTTATAATGTCATAATATTAAAACCTGCTTTGCTGGTGATACGGATGGATTAAAAACAAATGTATTTACTTTGGATTAGTGTATTTTGTTTATATGAATCAAGCAAATTTTTAGATTCTTTTGTGTGTCAACTTCTAACAACCCCATTATCCCCAATTATAAGTACCAACTACTCTATTTGTGTCCCTTTAATTTTAGCAAAGGACCTGCCTACTCACAAACTGACATTTGACTTTCCACACATAATCCAAGACTTTTTAACATCATCCTTTTATTTAAAATAAAATGTCAAAAATAATGACAGATCCAAAACAACAGGAAGACAGCAATAGAACAACTGGTGGAATTGGCAAAGCCTCTGTACCCCAGGGCATACATTAATTAGGTTTCAATCTCCAAACTTGGGGACCTGAGCATTACGTTAAATATAGGGAGCACCAGAAGATCGTGGACTCAAAAAGATGGGGAGCAGCAGCAGAAGACATATCTGTCCCCAGGCAGTGGTACTTCACCAGGCTGCTATTTTTGGCATACCAAACTGAACCACGCCCAACACTCTCCACACTTCTATCCCCATCAGCTGAGGCCATTTTGTTTTTTTGGCACTCCCAAAACAATAATAAAAACCACAAAAATATTTCATATACATATTTTCTGGCATTAATCGGTCAATTTTTGAAGCCAAGCAGAAAATTATCCACCCAAATTTACAACCCAAAAAAATCTGGACAAAATCATCATTTTGGTGCAAAAATTAGTAGCCCCTAAAATCTGAGTTGGCCACTGACCCCCATGCTGCTGGGGTGGGTGGGCTTGCTGGGGTGGGTAGTTTTGCTGTTGTGGGTAGGTTGGCTGGTGTGGGTAGGCTGGGTGGGCTTGGTAGCTTGTCTGGGGTTGGTAGGCTGTCTGTGGTTGGTAGGCCTGTTGTTGAGTAGCTGGAGGTGTGTGATCTAAATCACTGACATGGGAATTAGGGTTTAGCTCCCGTTTCCTGGCCTTGCTAAGGAGCTGTACGATGATCCCCTCACATAGCTCCCTTTGATCAGCATCTATTTCACGCAGCTTATTGGCAATGAAACATCCAAACCCTTCTGCACTATCGGGTGCTGTGGTGATGACCGAGGTGGCCCTACTTAGAAATTCAGCTGTGGCCTCATCTAGATGTTGCCTCTTCTTGGCCCCTTTTCTAGGAGGGTTCAGTGTAGGGATTTGGCATTGGGTTGACTGGCTGCTGGGCCCAGCCTCTTCTTGGCTGCCAAGGTCCTGTGTCTGAAAAAGGAGCATCATTTGATTTTTGGTGCCATCATAACAACACATTAACATCATAGTATATTTGAATGGTAAGATTTTTAATAATACTATGCCTGGGTCAAGCTGAGCTCCTCCTCCTCTTCATCATCCTGTCTTGGTTCAGCTTCAGTATCTGTGGTCTCTGGTGATGCGGAGGGTAGTGTGGATAGATGTAGTCGTGGCTCAGTTTGGTAAAAACATCAGGCTGTTGAAGTACCATAGCTTGGGCACATACACGTCATCTGCTGCAGCTCCCGATCTTTTAGATTCCTCGATCTTCTTGAGCTCCCTGAGAAACGTGCTCCTCAGGCTCCCAATTTTGGCTTTAATCTGAGTGTCGTTGGCCCTGGGGTACATAGTCTTCGCTTCTGCCACCATTTGATCTATTGCTGCCTGCCTTTTATTTGTATTTGAATAGTGTTTATGGTTGACCTGCCACAGACAGGTGTGAGACCTGTATAGCTCAATAAAAGCAGAGATTCAGTTTTCCACCCTTTGCTTTTGGCATGACTTTTAGCAGATCTCTGCAATAAAGGATACAATACAACCAATAAGTGCTTGCTTTGAGTTCCTAACCTGCTTATACAATCTAGGTTTGGTTCTATAAGCTAAATCATGCAGTAACCACTAGTGTCACAATGTATTCACCTACCTTCATTCCGCATATCCCTTCGGCTTGGCGGGGAGTCGCAACGATGGCTTTGTTCATGCGTCCGTGACCTAGACCGCTCGTTCTTGATTTATATAGCCTGCGCATGCGTGAAGCTCCGCTCTACGTGCGTCATGACGCTGGGGCGTGACCACATTCTTTTTTCTGCATGCGACATTCAGGGAGGTACATGTGTGAGGGAGAAGATGATGGCGCAGTCAACTAATATGAACAGGCCCCGCAGTGGAGGAGTTTATAGAAAGCACAAGGCCACCCCCATGAGCAAGGGGGAGATGGTGGAGATGGCATATGGGAAAATTGTTCCCGACGAAGCAACCAATTTTTGGTCCATACAGTCCTCCTCTTACTCCTGGACCTGGACCGGGCTTGAGCAATAGCCAGAACTCCAAGACCATAAACAGCACGCTCTCTCGCAGGATTGCGCAACATTTCTGAATCGAGCGAACGGACGCAAAGAAACGACCAAAAAGGCACGAAACAGGAAATCTGGAAAGCACTCACACGAAACGTCAACTAACTCTAGAGTAGCTGAAGGAACGCAACGGGTGACGTCGGAGAATTTAACTTCCTCTTTTAAACGCTCGGCAGTACGTTGAAACGTCACTACGTTCGTGTTGGTTGCCGAAAAAGTCCGAGCGTGTGTATGCTATGGGTGTGATGGGACATATCAGTTAGGACAAAAATCCAAGGGAAATTTTGTTAGATGTCTGACCGTGTGTACGAGCCTTAAGACTGGGATGCCATTAAAGTTCAAGTGCATGTAAAGGCAGGTGATCCAATACTTTTGGTAAAATGGTGTGTATATATATATATATATATATATATATATATATATATATATATATATAATCAGCAGTACCATTCATTCCTAAGGAAGATGTAATTGTATAAAACCACTGGCAAACTGCACCTAACATGACACATGGATAAGAGCAGACCTATTTAAAATAATAGAACACATGCAATTTAGGTTTGGTTTCAGGGTATAGGAAAGTGTTTCTAAATGCACAGATATAAATGAGTCTTAGAAATCTCTAATGCAAAATTTCCCCCCAGTGCCTTTACTTTCCTGTTATGTCAATAATATAGTATTGCATAATAAGTGGAGAAGCAAAGGAAGGCTGCTCGTGAGATAAGGTTCTGCCCTGGGCTTTAGAAGAGACAAGCAGAGAAAAGACTGTATAGTAGTGGTAGGCTCATTGTCCCCTCAGTGTGTGTGTGATTTAAAGTGGTTGTAAACCTCAGACATTAAAGTGGTTGTAAAGGCAGAAGGTTTTTTAACCACTTAAGGACCGGAAGGATTTCCCCCCTTAATGACCAAGCCATTTTTTTGCGATCTGGCACTGTGTCGCTTTAACTGACAAAACAACAACATTTAAGTCCTTTTTCTCCCACTGATAGAGCATTAATTTTGTGGTATTTAATCACCTCTGCGTTTTTTATTGTTTTCGCTATAAACAAAAAACCACAATTTTGAAAAAAAAAACATTTATTTTTTTTACTTTTTGCTATAATACATATCCAAGAAAAAATAAAAATCAATTATTCATCAGCTGAGGCCGATATATATTCTTCTACATATTTTTGGTAAAAAAAATCGCAATAGGCGTATATTGATTGGTTTGCGCAAAAGTTATATCTACAAACTATGGGATAGATTTAGTGAAGTTTTTTTGGTTTCTACAGGTTATGGCTGTGATCTGCGATTTTTAGCGGGACTGCGACATTGCGACGGAGAAATCTGTTTCCAAATTACACTTTTGGGGACCATATATGCTATAAAAATGCACTGATCAATGTAAAAATGACACTGGCAGGGAAGGAATTAACACTGGGGGGCGATTAAGAGGTTCACAATGTTCCATAGGTGTGTTCCAACTGTAGGGGGTTGGGCTGCCTGGGACATGACTCTGGGAATCCCTATCATGTCTCCTTGTTTACAAAGACAGATCCCCATTCTGCATCTGTGCTAGGTGATCGCGGGTCACCGGCGGACGTCGAGTCTGCCCGACCCAGGGATGCGAGAGTGCGCCGGCGGCGGAGCGTGCCTGCCCGCAACTGCACGAGTTAACGTACAATGACGGATATTTGCGCAGGAGATCCAACCTGCCGCAGTACAACTGTGGTGGGCGGTCGTTAACTGGTTCAATAAATACTGGACAAGTCAATACAATTAACAATATATTTATACCTGTGAAAAGAGGCAGACAGCGCTTACCCCACCACCCACCATATAAACTTCTGCTTTAGGTCAATACATTTAAGCTCCATGCACACTGGACGCTAAAATAATGTTCTAAAAACACCAGTAGCTTTGCAGGGAGTCTTTCACAGTTTTTTTTACTGTTTTTGCAATAGCATTTATTAGCGTTTTTAGCGTTTTTCTGCGTTAGCGTTTTTTGGCGTTTTTTTTCCAGATTTTTTTCAATTAATCAAAAACGCCAAAAAACGCTTCCGAGCAGCGTTTTTGAGCGTTTTTGTATTTTCTTGCGTTTATCAGCATTTGGCATTTTTTTTGGTAAAACTGCAATTTGAACGCGATTGTCAGGCGTTTTAGAAAAAACCCATAAACTCTACTGCTCATTAACCAATTCAGCCCCGGACCATATTGCTGGTCAATGACCGGGCCCCTTTTTGCGATTCGGCACTGTGTCGCTTTAACTGACAATTGCGCGGTCGTGCGACGTGGCTTCCAAACAAAATTGACGTCTTTTTTTCCCTACAAATAGAGCTTTCTTTTGGTGGTATTTGATCACCTCTGCGGTTTTTATTTTTTGCGCTATAAAAAAAATAGAGCAACAATTTTGAAAAAAAATGAATATTTTTTACTTTTTGCTATAATAAATATCCCCAATAATATATAAAAAAACTATTTTTTTCCTCAGTTTAGGCCGATACATATTCTTCTACATATTTTTCGTAAAAAAATCGCAATAAGCGTTTATTGATTGGTTTGCGCAAAAGTTATATCGTTTTCAAAATAGGGGATAGTTTTATGGCATTTTTATTAATATTTTTTTTTACTAGTAATGGCGGCGACCAGCGATTTTTATCGGTACTGCGACCTTATGGCGGACACTTCGGAAACTTTTGATACATTTTTGGGACCATTGGCATTTTTATAGCAATCAGTGCTATAAAAATGCATTGATTACTATAAAAATGCCACTGGCAGGGAAGGGGTTAACACTAGGGGCGGGGAAGGGGTTAAGTATGTTCCCTGTGTGTGTTCTAACTGAAGGTGGGGGTGGGACTGACTAGGGGAAATGACTGATCGCTGTTCATACATTGTATGAACAGACGATCCGGCGTCTCTCCCCCTGACAGGACTGGGAGCTGTGTGTTTACACACAAAGCGCCCGGTTCTCGCTCTGAAACCAGTGATCGCGGGTGCCTGGCGGTGATTGCGCCCGCCAGGCACGCGCGTCGGCACCAGGGGCGCTGAAACGCGAGATGAGGTATAACTACGTGATCTTGCGCAGCCGAGCCGACCTGCGGCTGGTCGGCAAGTAGTTAAAGCTGAAATAACTCCATGGACACATAGGCTAACATAGAGTGGAGTTAATGGGCTTTTAAAAAAAACGCCCAAACTCCAACTAACTGCAGTTTATCAGCTCCAGTGTGCATGGAACCTTATCCTGCAAGGTTAGTTAAACACACATATTAAAAAATACGGGGGTTTGGTCACACTATATGGTCATATAGTGCTAAGCCCACTTACTGCGATAAAGTACCCCGAATTGGTGGGTCCTAACCTGTTAATAGAATGAAAGAACCTGTGTCTTAACCATGTGAGATAAACTCCTCTATAAGGGAGAACCAAAGGGATTCCTCCTATGCACTGGTGGCACTGGCCACTAATAAGAAGTAATGAGGAGGGGGAGGGGTGCGCTATTAATTTTATGTATGAGCCACAACAAAATTTAAAGAAGAAGTGTCACTTATTACAATATTCAGTTCCAGATAGGGAACTGGATATTCTCACCATATGTTTCTATCTGTCACCTTCCTCTGCATTCCTCTTACCCATCCTAACCTTGGGCAAGTGCTGTGAGCCAGAGACAGGTACTCACTAGCACAGCAGCCATATTCTTGCTAGCTGTGGAGTCAGGCAGCCTTGTGCCAAGGGAGAGAAACCTGTCTGACATCACATCTAGCATTACAGGACACCTAGGAAGATAAGACTAATGCCCTGTACACACGATCGTTCAATCCGATGAGAACGGTCTGATGGATTTTTCCATCAGTTTACCGATGAAGCTGACTGATGGTCAGTCATGCCTACACACCATCAGTTAAAAAACTGATCGTGTCAGAACGTGGTGATGTAAAACACAACAACGTGCTGAAAAAAAACTAAGTTCAATGCTTCCAAGCATGCGTCGACTTGATTCTAAGCATGGGTGGATTTTTAACCTATGGACGTGCCTACAAACAATGGTTTTTTTTTCTATCTGTTTTAACCGATGGATAAATTACCGATGGGGCCTACACACGATCGGTTTGGTCTGATGAAAACGGTCCATCAGACCGTTCTCATCGGATTGACCGATCGTGTGTACACGGCATAAGTACTACATGTACTTTGTCCCATCAGGAACTGAATACTTATTTAACACTAATGTCATGAACGAATTATCTTGTAGGGCTGTATTGGAGACCGTACAGAAAGAAACAAGTCATATTTAGCTTTACCACTGCAAAAAATAACATTTTCATTTCTTTAA
The DNA here is from genome assembly GCF_905171775.1 of Rana temporaria. Classification (NCBI taxonomy): domain Eukaryota; kingdom Metazoa; phylum Chordata; class Amphibia; order Anura; family Ranidae; genus Rana; species Rana temporaria. Next base: position 285,662,533 of record NC_053492.1, read on the forward strand.
CTTAGGTTATAAAATCATCAAGTCAAACATCTGAAACTTCAGTCCCACCATTATCTAAGGAAGAAGAGCAGTTTCTGGCATACATGTGGAGAGCTCACGTTGAGTCAATTAACGCAGGACTTCCACGCTGTTCTAAAAGGTAACAGAAGACCAAAGTAATTAAAAACGCAGTATATATAAAAATGAATAAGTATTTTTTTTTAAAGATTAACTCCAAGCAAGCACGTAAATACATAGTTAAATTATATGTGAACTGCCTTACCAGCCAAAAACATTTGTAATTCTGATCAGTCACTCTTGTAAACTAAGCACCCCTGTCAGTGCATTCTGTACTGCAGTTAGATGAAACAGCCTAGTTTAGATATATGCCAGAGCTTTAATAAATCTTTAGTGAGCACTCATAAAGCAACCAATATGAGGTGTAATCAGGGCTCAAGTCCTGCGGGAACACGTGGGAACGGAGTTCCTGCACTTTTTTCACAGCAGGAACTCAGTTCCCTTTGCAGGACTAGAGCAGCCGAACCGCCCGAGCCAATCCTTCACTAAGCGGCGATGCCCAGCTCGAGTTACTGTCAGGGGCAGGGGAACCTTAGTAATCCGTTGTTACTGGCCACTTCCTGTATATGGATTCATCGGGTAGTGTGCGGGTATTCCGTCACTTCCTCAATGCCGCAATGTCTCCTGGGAGCGTTTGTCATTGTTCACAGGAGACATTGCGGAGGTCTGCCGCGAGTTATGGATTTAGGATTTTTGAAAAAACGTGCTTCTTTCTAGATCCCGCGATAACTCGCGGCAGACCTCCGCAATGTCTCCTGGGAACAATGACAAAAGCTCCCAGGAGACATTGCGGCATTGAGGAAGTGACGGAATACCTGCACACTACTCGATGAATCCATATACAGGAAGCGGCCAGTAACATAAAGGATTACTAAGGTACAGTGGATCGAAAAAAAACAAACATGCGGTTTAGTAATTATGCATATGAAGCTATCAATTTTTTTTTGGTGGGGGAGTGGATCTTGGGTGGGAGTTCCCACACTTTTTTTCCCCAGTACTTGACCCCTGGGTGTAATGCTACCCCCATAGGAGGGAAAGTAAATGCCAGGATCTTTTTCCCAGTAGTTTTATCGCAGCGAAGCACACAATTCCGATCACTCTTCAAACTCAGTAACCAGTCTAGGGGTATGCTTTTTGATGCTTTAATATGAACTTGGAAAGGTAGTGGGTAATGGTAGGACACTCCGGTAACCCTTAGTAACAATTTTAGGACACTGAAATTTCTCTTCAAAACTGTGAGCCAAATCCTTACACAAGCTGTTGATGGACTGATCTTTGTAGTAACACTTTGCTCAGATGTCCAAGGAGGAAATTCGATCTTTTCAAAGTCCTTTCACTAAAATTTAAACCGACTGACCTCTTCAGGACACCAGGCACAATGTTCCCTTTAAACTCGCTGACTCTAGCATAGGAGGGATGGCAACAAGAGTCTCTAGGATCACTCACACCAGTCTGCACTCACTAATGTCATTGTCATTGCCTGTTTCCAATATCCTCCAGACACTTTCCCCGCCCCATGGCACCAGACTAGATCCTTAAACCATACACCTCTCAGTCAGCTTCAGCAACTCAGCAAAGTAGGCCTCCAGCTAGCTCCACTGAGACCTCAATAACCCACAGGCACATGGCAGAAATGCCTACAGGGCTAACAGCCCCCCTAGGCTGTGATCTCCTTATGGAAAAGGGCCAGGCTCCTGGTCTCAGAGTATTTATACACACTCCAAGTTACCATATCTACACCTCGTCCCAGAGATTGGACAGGGCTGCATAAATATTCAGCTGCTGATTAGACTCTTCCTGCCCACTAACTTTCAGAAAATGTATGGACAACCAGGGGGAAGGCCCTGCAGCCACTGAAACACAGGACAGACCAGAAAAATCAAGCACAGGTACACACTGGTTACGGCAAGAGTTCATGTGATCAGCACAGGGCCAATCAGCACTGTCCAGACAGAGAGTCAGGGGTCATGCAGCCTCATAGGACAGTCAGAGGAGAATGAAAACTCCTCCTACAAGCTTTAACCAGACACTGATAGAAGTCACAAGACTACTATATACTGCTGATGAGAAAAAGTATTTAGCAGTTTATATTTACTATAATAATTGCATTTCCATGTTCTGTGTACTGTGGGAGACCAGATATAGTGAATGCTATTGTTAGATATTTTGTTACAGGATATTGACTGAGAGTGAATCCAACTTACTGTAGTAATGAGCTAAACAAACAACATCATAAACCAGCTCAAGTCACAGATTCCAGAGAGCTAAAACATTGCATTTTTGTAGCTAAAATCCTGAGCTAGTAATTTCCAGAACCCATCAGCTTTCACATTATAGATTCATTACTTCTTAAAGCGGTATTAAACCCAAAACCAACAATGTAACATATCACAGCTTACCAATCCTTAGCTTTTCCCTCCATTTTTACCTGGTTATCTGGCCAGTAACACACCTCCTGTATTAGGCTTCATGTACACAGGACGTTTTAAATGATGGAACTTGACAGCTAGTAACCTGACGGTAAAAAACGGCCATTGTGCCACATTTACATGCCACATTTGGGTTTAGAGGCGCTTTTTGCATTTTTATATTATCAGAAATGTAACTCCATTAACCACTTGCCAACCGCCCCATAGCAGATCTACAGGGCGGCCACGCTCTGTAGGATCACACATATATATATATATATATATATATATATATACACATGATCCTGCACTTCCGGGTATCGGATGTGTGTGAGTGCCACCGATGGCTTACTCCCATTGTGATTTTACACTGTGGGAGCCGATCAGAGGGTCTCGCGGACTCCATGTCTGCCGGCACCCGCTGATCGTTCTGTACACTGACAGATTGGCAGTCTGCCTATGTAAACAAGACAGATTGCCGTTCTGTCAGTACAGAAGGTGTAGATCCTGTGTTTCTGTAAAGCAGAAACATTGATTCATGCCTTACACTAGTAAAAGCACCTCCCCACCACACTGAAACATTAGCTAGCCACAAAGTTAACCCTTTGATCACCCCTAATGTTAACCCCTTCCCTGCCAGTGTCATTTGTACAGTGGCCGTGCATATTTATATCACTGATCATTGTAATAATGGCACTGATCCCCCAAAAAATTTCAAAAGTGTCAGTTAGGTGTCCGATGTGTCAGCCACAATATCACATACCCATTATAAGTCGCTGATCGCCACCGTTACTAGTAATGTTTTTTCACAAAAAATATGTAGCAGAATAGATATTGGTCTAAATTGATGAAGAAATTAGATTTTTTAGATTTTGTTATTGGGTATGTTTTAGGGCAGAAAGTAAAAATAAATGTATTTATTTTTTCAAAATTATGAGTTGTTCTTTTTTTATAGCGCAAGAAAAAAAAATGCAGAGGTGATTAAATACCACCAAAAGAAAGCTCTATTTTTGGGAAAAATAAGAACATACATTTTACTTGGGTACAGCGTTGCGCGAGCGCGCAATTTTCAGTTGAAATAATGCAGTGAAGTATAACGTAAATCTTCCGGCACTGAAGTGGTTAATATTGCTTTACATTTTAAAGACAGAGACTATTCAAACTTTATTTTCATTGGTGTAACCAATTTTGTCCAGTTCCCTATAGCTACTGCTGTAAGTAATTTTCTTCAGTTGATTAATGTAAAATGCTTGTACAATCTGTTGGGAAATTAATGACTTTTAAAGTTTGTTGTTTCCAGCATATATGCTTTACAATTCAAACAGAAATACACTGCAGCAATAGCTATGAATCTGTGTTTTCCCCTTTGTAATAACTCTTTTGACTTTTGAAAGTAACCTTATGTCGTTCTGAAGAATAAGAAAAACATGAACACTCTTTAGTCTTGCTTGAGTTTATGAAGTGCTTTGAACACCTTATGAATAAAGGCTGAAAGCAATTTTCTTGCTAAGGGGAGAGAAACATTATTTTCTAACAAGTGAAACTGTGGCTTTTGAAGTTTTTCCTTTTATACCTATAACAAATAGCATAGTTTATTGCAAGACTGCTGGATATGTCCCACTATGCATTGTAGAAAATAAGTATGTTAACCAACAAACTTAGGCATGGGAACAGATGAAAATGACATTTGCACTACCGATGGATATTTGTCCAAGCGTGATCAATCACCTTGATAAATTACCAAATTGCCATCTGAGCAATTACCATTGCTATAGGAAACTGCTCTACAACTAGGCTTATCTTAGATATCTTATGTAGCATTAACCCCGTAGGAGCTGCTGGAGTATCGCCCAGATATTCCCCACTTCTGTATTGACAGTCAGGCATAAGGTATTTCAACAGCCAGCTGCACACACACACACTTCTGCTCGTTGGAGTTTGTTTGGAGTTTTATTTTAGAGGAATGTAGCAATGGCCCCAACCCCTAGAAGCCTAATGGTGACCTCCAGAGTCAGGGAGAGCTGACATCTTTCTTTGTAAGGTGGGTAGGCATGGTGGGTGTAATGCAAGAAGGAATGCTGGACGCCAGCAAACAAGAGCTTTTTTTTTGTCTCTTAACAGAACTGTGAGAAAGAGGGTTAGGGCCAGGGCACCCTTGAGTAGATGCAATGCTAATTGGCAGACTCCGAGACTTCTATGGGAAGACAGCTATACAGTGGAAGGCCTCCAGCTGGATAACACTTCTGTATAGGTAAGACCGCTGTCTACCTATACAGTATCACAGCATCTCACTGTAGATCAGGTGTCTCAAACTGGTGGCCCTCCAGATGTTGTGAAACTACAAGTCCCATCATGCCCATGCCTGTGGGAGTCATGGTTGTAAATGTCAGCCTTGCAATGCCTCATGGGACTTGTAGTTTCGCAACAGCTGGAGGGCCGCCAGTTTGAGACCCCTGCTGTAGATCTTCACTCACTAAACTCCCAGTCTCTCACTAGACTTCCAGATCCCAGTCGTCACTGGATCCCCTGAGCTCTTCCACAGCTATCCCTCTGTATACTCCTCAAGCGTCACCCCTGCTATCCCGCTAGGTCCCTGGCTTGACACTTGCTAAAGCTTCCACTTCTTCACCGTCTCTGGTTGGTGAGAAGACTGCTCTGGTACTTGCTCAAGCTTACTTACTGTAGACTGCGGTAGTAAGATGGATGGTCCCTTTGTGGCGACAGCTTCCCTTCTACCTCCGACCACAACTGGTTCCCTGTTCGGCTGAACCTTCTCAACTTGGTTGGACTCTAATCCTTCAGGCCCAACCCTACGCTGCTTCTCCTACTCTGGGATAGGCCTCAGGCAGCCTAGCAGCCAGGTGTCCCCAGGATAGGCCTCAGGATTCCGACCTAGCAGCCCAGGGCAACATAACACACGTCCACCTAGACAGCCATCCAGGTGGCACAGAACCCCGATCACCTGACTCCACCCTAGGCTCTCCCAGCAGGAAAAGGGACTTAAAGAAACCCTCACCTACAGTGCCACCTAGTGACAGAAGAGAAGGTGCAGCAATTCCAGAATTAGAGGGGAATCAATTGATCTTCTAACAATTAGCCAGGAATACAGTGGAACCTCGGATTGTGATTAACGCGGTTAACGAGCGTTTCGCAATATGAGCACTGCATTTTTAAAAGTCGTAACTCGGTTTGCGAGTGTTGTCTCACAACACAAGCATTATTCAGGCCAAAGCGGTGTGCAGTACCGCATTTGGCCTGAGGTGGGGGGTGCCAGAGTGGAGCCAAACGGCGCTGATCGCAGATAATTGGTGCAGTTCGGAAATGCACGGAAAGACCCAAGGACAGCTCGGCTGACCTCGGCAAATCTCGGGAACAGAGTCTTTCCGAGGCTTGCCGAGGTCAGCCGAGGTGTCCTCAGGCCTTTCCAGCTGTTTCTGTGGCTCTCCGGTGCCCCCCGCCTCTGGCCACATGCAGTATTGCTAGTCATTGAAGTAAATGCGGAACAAATTATTTTCGTTTTCATTGAGTTCAATGGGGAAACTCACTTTGATATGCGAGTACTTTGGATTACGAGCATTCTCCTGGAAAGGATTATGCTCGTAATCCGAGGTTCCACTGTATTACCACCTGGCAACTACATTTATTAGCAACCCTGCCTAAACACCCAGGTGCTACAAGAACTTGGATAGGGTAAGGGAATTGCAGTGGGATAGTCCGATAAACAAAACTATTCACAACTTGAGGACTTTAGCTGATCTAAGATGGAGCCTTAGGTGAAGTCCCTTGCTGGGAGCAGATGCAGTTAGACAGAGCTTCTCGGATCACTAGCCAGTAAACTCTTTGATGTTCTCTAGTCAGCCAAAGAGCCCAGCTAGAGGGGGCTAAAAGCCCTAGTCCCTGAGATCACAAAAGTGTCTGTACTCACAGGCTTTTTTAGAGGAACTGGCAGCCTCTCTCAGTGATATCAGACAGATCCTCTAGCCTTTAGCTCCCCCTTTAGACAGAGGAGTAAATTACACTAACCTAACTATTTACTACAAAAAACAAAATATACCTAATGGGAAACCTCAAGATATGGGTATCTCATAGGTAACAATGGGCTACTATAGGTAAAGAAGGGCTATACACGTGGTTAAGAAATTTTACAAAATTATTAAAGGTTGAAAAAAGTCGCTACAAAACATTAATTACATAGCAGTAAAAAGTTGCATATGCAAAGGTGTATGCAAATTAATTAACAGGTGATGGAGCTAAACAAATGAACAATTATGCACTAGTAAGGATACTATGTGCAGATATTAGACATACATGAAAGACAGTGACGAACATGCAACATATATAGACAAACAGTCCGGACGTTAAAATAATCACAGCTGCTGTAATTTCCGGTCGGAAAAACAGAATAGATAATAGTAATTACAGAAAAAATTAAATACCAATAATTACTCCGGAACAAAACAGCAGGTGTGATCCCGCGGGGAAGGAAGCAATGGGCTGATATAATGGGGAACAAAGAAAGAACAAAATAGCCGCAATGTCTAAAAATTGAAGAGCGGACAAACTAGAAGAGCCCGCCCAACGGGGTGAATTATGCTCTATAATAGTGTTCCGTTGTCTTGTAAAGTAGCATGTGAATGTTCCCCAATTATGACTTGAAGTGAGACCACTATGAAATGAAGATTTCCAAAGGCAAAAATCGATGAAAAAATATATATAAGTTGATCAATAAGTATCTGTAAGTCTATGTGGTTTCACAAAGCGACCATGGCCATGAATCATTGCATTTGAACAGTTCTAATGGAGATGATTTTCTCCACAATGAAATGTAAGTCTGGAGCCAAATAAAGATTAGACATCAAAGATGTAATTTTAGAACAGTCTTACCATGTCCATGGTTAAAGTCTTGGCAGCATTAGTATCCAGCAGATATAAGGTAATTAGCACCTGATGTTTAAAAGATGGTGTCAGCCTTATCCTATTGGGAAACCGGGACCGGACGTATGCAAAATTCGAGTGTGTGTAGTCACATGCACTCAATGCAGGGATCATTCATGTGTTTACCCAATTCGTGTGTCCGTCCTATAGATTCCACTAAGACTGGCGTGCTGACATGCTGGCGTGTCATGCTGTGTTGTCGTACCATTCAACGTACTTCCGTACTTCCATCGTGCTTCCGACCCCGACTGACAGGGGGTGTGCCAAACGTCCGGATGCTGTAACTATTTACTATACTAGGAGGGTGCTACACTTACTTAGAAGTAAACCTTCTCTGCAAAATAACTATTTAACCTAGAGACAGGTCAGTTCAGTAAGACTGGATTCACATTGTTGCACACATTGCATTGTGTACAAAGAAGCTTATTTTTGAAAGAACTGCCAGGTGCTCCAAAAAAAGGTGCACAATGCATGGTGTGCTGCAACACAGGTGTTTTGGTAAGGTCAAAAATAAATGGCAACACAATGCACCAGCATGCAAAATGTGTGTTTTCGCTTGTTGATAACATGATCATTGCTGCAGTGTAATGATGAATGAATGGCAGCTTAGTGTAATATGCATTTTTATATTTGCGCTGCTTGTTGATGTGTAATGCTGTCACAATGGCCAGTATACTTATGTCAGCTCTCAACTGAACTTTTAAGCCTTCCAATAGCTGGTGCCTTTAGCTGCTTACATTTGCAGCACCATGGCAGTTACAGATCCAAATAGAACACTGGAACTAAAGTTGTAATAAATACTTTATCTGCATCTTTTCACAATTTTAGGGTTTTGGGAATTCCTTCACTGTGGGAATAAAAGGACACGCTTTACAATAGCCACACTGAAAGGAGCCTTTCAATTTCTGTGGTACTCAAGTTGACAATTGCTTGCACCCTCTATCCTGTGCAAAATGACTATGCACCAGCATCTCTCTTAAATTTCTTGCTCACCTATAGGTGATAGATGGAGTAAGTGATAAGCAGTCTCTCAGATCTTTATTATTCAGGAGAGCCAACCAATATTTAGGTAAGATGTTATTAGTCAGATTTTCGAGAATAGGTGCCTATCAATCGCACCACATTATTAAAATTACAGATATAGTCTTTTTACAACTGTAGTTCCAGTAGGCTTACATTATATATGTCGCCAGTTGCCCTTGCCCACTATACTATGTTGGGAAAAAAAACTAGACAACCAAGATGACGTGCCCTGGAACATGAAAATGATAGGTTGCGTGTTATACGCCTGTGCGTGTTATACGCCGATAAATATGGTACTTTTGAAGATAGACCAGTAGCAAGGCACTTCTGGGATATTCATGAAGGTAAACCCAATGGTTGAATATTTTGGGTTGTGCAGGATGTTAAATTGGGACAGAGAAAAGGTGATTTGGATGGAATGCTGCTAAGAGCTGAAGCTAGGTGGATCTTTAGATTGGGATCAGGCCTTAATGAAGGTTCCACGTTTCTACTATTTACACATGAATGCATTTATTATGCTCGGTGTAATCTAATGTTTTTTCATTACTTTGGTGATTCCCTAATAAATAAAGTTATTTAGATTAATGCTGTCAATTTTCTTTGCACATTATTACCAACTTTTAACCATTTTAAGTATATATGTATGGTACAATTGATAGTAGACCATATTACAGGTTATGTTTTAGGGCTTAGTGGGTTCAGTGCGCAGAGAGATTGACACAGCTCCCACGTTTATTTATTAAATGTATTGGCAATAGACCAAGTATAGAGCAACTATCTTTTAATAATCCGAATACTGACTATTTTAGTTTTTCTTTTTTTTTATATATAGGGTCTGTAGGTGATATGCAGTTTAATTATGTGATATGCAAAGCTAACTATAGTAAACAATAGCATATTTTACCATTTCATAGGTTCAAGACCTAAACTCGCAGTTGTTTCCACTAGTCCTTACCCAGCCTTTTAGAGTGGTATATACAGAATGTCTGCTTCATGTAACCATGTGTCATAGTAGAAATAACTCCACTGTTATTAACCTTTGTTAGTATTGTTATTTGTAAAATGTATAATATGCTCATTATTTTGTATGACATGTCTAAAGTTTAATATTTATATGTGCACTTAGGTTAAGCTACCTTTCAGTGCCTGAAGGAAACTTTGGAAAAGACTGGGCAACAACCGTGGAATTCCTAGCAGCCGTCAATTTCCCAACTAATTTCCAAAGCACAAATGATTTTCAACGTTTTCTTCCACATAGAAAGCTGGTTGATGGTGATAAGGTCCCCAACGTTGTTGACTTCACTGAACAGCAAAACAAGGTTCTGTCCACATTACAGCTGATCAATAAAGTCAACACTTACACAGGTATGTTTAATTTTCACATTTCATGTCTGACATATTTTTAGGCCAGTCAAGGTGAGAAATGCATAAATGAGCATCCCAGCAGTTAAGAGTCTGAAAGCTAGAGCACAGAGTTTGACAGCAGGTGAGTAGAAGAAGGTTTGTGTAGCACAGTAAAATGTGAATTGCTTAAATTGAAAGTCACAGGCTGTAAGTGCTGTTAGCTGCATGAGGAAACAGGCAGGATGAGAAGATTTATATAAATATATTTTGTGAAGGAAAAGGTAAAAATAATTATGGTGTTATAAAGGCACTCCTTTTGCCCAATAGTTAATGGCAGTGCTACTATTCTGTACAATGTCAGACTGGGGTAACCGAGGGCCAACTACAGGAAACAACAGTAAAGAAGTACCTCCCAATGCAATAAACCGCAATGAAAAGGAGCCTTGTTTTATTTTTAGTAGAAACATGGATAAATAAGCATGGCTTAACTTTTTTCACTGCGTGACATTTTTTTTCTATTTTTTACACACAAGCTAAAATGCTCATTATGGACTTTAAAATGCACTAAATACTTTAAAAATGTTTTTTTCTTTATGAAAACAGAACAGAACCTACAGAATTTAAAATGGTAATTTTGTCTTTTTTCATGTTTCACAATATTTGCATGAAAAATGGAGAATCCCCCAAGGTGGGGCTTTTGAGGCAACAGTAGTTATTTAACTACTGTTGCCTCAAAAGCCCCACCTTGGGGGATTCTCCATTTTTCCTGTTTACCAGGGGTGTTGGCAACCATTAGAGACCATATTACCAAAGATGTCCCATTCAATATTTGCATGAATGTTTCTCCAAAATCTCTATGAAATATAAAACATGAGATTGGGGTGAATTCACAAACATTTATTGCATGCAATCTCAGTGTAAATTTTTTTTGCAAAAATTATCACGTGCAATAATATAAAGTGATACTACAGGTTAGAATAAAAAAAAATAATGAACTGCACAGTGGAGGTAAGTATGAAATGTTTGTTTTGCACAGAGTGGCTCAAACGCCGTCTTCTGGGGTCCCCCGGCGGCTCTCGTGGCTCCTCCTGGCATCAGGGAACCCCATAGGAGAAGTGCCCTTCTGGGGGGCTACCTTGCGGGGGAGCTCCCGTGTCCAGTATTTGGCGTCCATAGCTGCTGAATGCAGGACTCGGCCCCGCCCCCGCATCATTTGATTTAACCACTTAACCCCCGGACCATATTGCTGGTCAAAGACCAGAGCACTTTTTGCGATTCGCCACTGCGTCGCCTTAACTGACAATTGCGCGGTCGTGCGACGTGGCTCTCAAACAAAATCTGCGTCCTTTTTTCCCCACAAATAGAGCTTTCTTTTGGTGGTATTTGATCACCTCTGCGGTTTTTAGTTTTTATAAACAAAAATAGAGCGACAATTTTGAAAAAAATGTATATTTTTTACTTTTTGCTATAATAAATATCCCACAAAAATATATAAAAAATGTTTTTATTTTCCTCAGTTTAGGCCAATACGTATTCTTCTACATATTTTTCGTAAAAAAAAATCAGAATAAATGTTTATTGATTGGTTTGCGCAAAAGTTATAGCGTTTACAAAATAGGGGGTAGTTTTATGGCATTTTTATTAATATATATTTTTTTTTTACTAGTAATGGCGGCGATCAGTGATTTTTTTTTCAGTACTGCGACATTATGGCAGACACTTTTGACACATTTTTGGGTCCATTGGCATTTTTATAGCGATCAATGCTAAATGCTATAAAAATGCATTGGATTACTATAAAAATGCCACTGGCAGGGAAGGGGTTAACACTAGGGGGCAGGGAAGGGGTTAAGTATGTTCCCTGGGTGTGTTCTAACTGTAGGGGGGGTGGACTCACTAGGGGAAATGACTGATCACTGTTCATATATTGTATGAACAGACAGTCAGGCATTTCTCCCTTGACAGGACCGGGAGCTGTGTGTTTACACACACAGCTCCCAGTCCTCGCTCTGTAACGAGCGATCGCGGGTGCCAGGCACGCACGCTGGGATCACAAGTCAATTTCCATGCATAGGAGGGTCTACAACCCCTTTAAGAGCTAATTAATGAATTAAAAAAAGGAATAGGGAATTGGATTTTAGAGGTGTGAAGTTACAACAATAAGGTATATGGTATATGGAAATTGTAAAGATTTTAGATGACAGAATATAAAAAATCCATCCAGTAATACAATACAGTTTCAAAAATGTGCAGGCTGAGAAATTCTCTCAACTGTTTCGCCATGTTTGTGGCTTCCTCAGGAGAATTACATTTGTCAGGCACTATCTACTGAAAATAGAAAAAGACAATACATAAATATACATAAGCATGAAAAGAAACACACAATTAACGAAAAATAATACAAATTCATATATAAGTTGGCTGAGACCCGAATGACAGACTATAAAAGGAGGAACATTTACCTGTATTATAGGATTAGTCTAAAGATGAATGAATATATTTGAGGCTGAGAGATCAAAGGGAAGCCCTATATAATGGATCATCTGGTGTAACCATAGAGGCTGATATGCTTTTCTAAAGCCCACATATAGCTAGATTAGTGGTCCACCAAGATACTGGAAATTAAAGGTGTTGTAAAGGTAAAAAAAAATCCCTAAATAGCTTCCTTTACCTTAGTTCAGTCCTCCTTCACTTACCTCATCCTTCGATTTTGCTTTTAAATGTCCTTATTTCTTCTGAGAAATCCTCACCTCCTGTTATTCTGTCTGTAACTACACGCAGTAATGCAAGGCATTCTCCCTGGTGTGGGGGCGAGCAGGAGAGTCAGGACACTCTCTACTTTGCAGATAGAGATATGAGCTGTGTGTTAGTGGGAATCCTCAGACTCCTGCTCGCCCCCTCCCCCCTCAAGAGGCTTTCTCCACACCAGGGATACTTCAGGGGTTCTCAAAGCAGACTGCTGAGATCTAGGAGATAATAGACAATCAAAAAAACTGGTTGAGAAAGTCTAGCGGAGTCAGAGCTCCCATACAAGAATGGATCTATTTACGTCCTTTGACGTCCAGGCTGTACAGAAATCCTGTAGCAGAGTTTTTATATCAGCCTCCACCTCCTTATTGGGTGCCAATTTTGGTTCACAAACAGTGGGAGGAGTGGACGCTTACAGTTTTGTCCAACCGCATGGTGGATAGCACTGCAAATGACGCAATCATGCTGTAAACAAGGACCGGAAGTGACGCAGAGCCTCAGATCCAGTGACCCAGAGACAACCTTCAGCATAGAACCGGAAAGGCAGAGGTGCATAATAACACATCCAACTAGGATTAAACAGGTCCTGACAGGCAAATTGATGAGGTGGTAATGGGTATTTCGGACTCATGTTTATTACCCTATTTCAACTGATGAGGCAGAAGGGATGATACCCTTCGGCTTTCAAGGGGAGAAAAGGGGGGATATCAACCCATCAAGGCTGGAAACGCATGGCGTCAACCATTAACGCGCCAAATTGGGCAATAGTGGAAGAACGCCCTGGGAGTCTATATGGTCAACTGATCAAAAAGAAAAGGGGTACAGAAAAAATATTATTTAAAAATTGGTCTGTAACAGATCTCAGTATCAAAAATGTTTTATTGTAAAAGATCAGCAGCCTAAATAAAGTAGAAAGTTGTCAAGGCAATACGAAAATATGTTGGCCTACATCCTATAATTCCACAAGTCGCAAGGCATAAGGGGCTCAGCCAAAACAAGGGTTACATTTTACAATATACATACACATAGCCAGAGGGCTAGAATATTGACCAAATTAAAAAAAAAGAGGTCAAAGTATAAACATCTGCATAACTAGCCTAAAAATAAAACCTATTTAAAGGAACGGTTTGCAGCTGATAGAATCATTCAATCCTGGGTAAGATGTAGCTGCCAGTGAATTAATCCATCTAGTTTCTCTCTGTAAGAGACTTTTGTCCACATCTTCCCCTCTCTCATGTGTGGGTAGATATTCTAAAGTGAAAATTTTCATTTTAGATAGTTAAAAAGAATGATATAAGCCGATGTGTCAGCTTATAGGGGTTTCCATCTTTTTTTTTTTTTTTATAAGGGAAACATGATCCCTTATTCTGTGGAAAAATGGTCTCTTTGTCTTACCTACATAGAAAGAGTGACATTCACACTCCATGTAGTAGACAACCCCAATGGATTGGCAGTTTACAAAGAAATTTGACTTATAGATATTTCCGTTGGGGAGAGTTATTTCAGATGAATTCATAAAGAACATACAAAATTTGCAGTTACCACATGGAGCTGTGCCTCTACGGGTCCATCCACTTGGATTGGGCATAAGGTGACTGTGGACCAATTGATCCTTAATGGATCTGGACTTCCTATACGTGATCTGAGGGAAAGGCTTGACATATTTTGAAATAACCTTGTCTGTGGCTAAAAGAGGCCCGTTCTTTGGAATGATTTTTCAAACCCTCCCCATGTTCAGCCGAGTATCTCGTTATCAATTGCACCTGATGATCTGTCTTGGGTGTTTTTTTAGAATGGATCAAATCAGCTCAATATCTTTGCTTGGCTCTATGATAGGCCTTTTTTAAGGTAGAGTGACTATAGCCCTTATCCAAAAGGCGGGACTGTAGTGCCTTGACCTCTAATTTGAAATCCATGCTACAGTTTCTCCTTATTCAGAGATATTGACTGTAGGGTATGCTCTGCACAAGAGGCTTGGGATGAGAGCTAGCGATGTGATATCGTGTTGTCTGCTGATGGCTTTCTGATTATAGAGGAGCCTATCGTACCATCAGAATTCAAATAAATTGAGATGTCCAAAAAATGTATTACTTTCAGATCAGAAGACATAGTAAACTTCAGGTTGTAGCAATTATTGTCAAGTTTGGCTAAGGAGGAGGAGAGTTCCTCTCTGGCGCCAGTCCAGACTACAAAAAAATGTCGGCGATGAATCGACGCCAGATGAGTACCTTGTCAAAAAAAATTATAATAATAAATAAATAATGATAATGCTTCATTAAAGTCAATTTACAAAATAAATAAATAAATATACAGTATCTCACAAAAGTGAGTACACCTTTCACATTTTTGTAAATATTTTATTACATCTTTTCATGTGACAACACTGAAGAAATTACTACTTTACATTGTAGCAAGTGTTATGCCGCGTACACACCATCACTTTATGTGATGAAAAAAAACGACACTTTCTGTGAAGTAAAAAATGACGGTTTTGAAACTTCAATTTTCAAAAGACGAAGTTGCCTACACACCATCGTTTTCTCACAATGATCTTGCAAAGTGAGGTTACGTTCCACCACGTTTTACCATTGAAGCTTGCTTCATAAGTAGCTTCTCGGCATGCGTGGATGAAAAAACGTCTTAGAAAACGACGTTTTTTGCTACACACGGTCAATTTCTGTGAAGTAAAAAGTGCACTTTTGAAAAACGACACATAAAATTGAAGCATGCTTCAATTTTTTTTGGTCGTTTTTTACAAGACATAAAACGACGTTTCCCCCCACACACAGTCAATTAAAGTGACGTTTTTAAAAACGTCATTTTTTTTCATCACATAAAGTGATGGTGTGTACGCGGCATAAGTGTGCAGCTTGTATAATAGTGTAAATTTGCTGTCCCCTCAAAACATCTCAACACACAGCTATTAATGTGTAAACCGCTGGAAACAAAAGTGAGTACAGCCCTAAGTGAAAATGTCCAAATTGGGTCCGAAGTGTCAATATTTTGTATGGCCACCATTATTTTCCAGCACTGCCCAAACCCTCTTGGGCATGGAGTTCACCAGAGTTTCACAGGTTATCACTGGTGTCCTCTTTCACTCCTCCATGACATCACGGAGCTGGTGGATGTTAGAGACCTGGCGCTCGTCCACCTTCCGTTTGAGGATGCCACACAGAAGCTCAATATGGCTTAGGTCTGGAGACATGCTTGGCCAGTCCATAACCTTTACCCTCAGCTTCTTTAGCAAGGCAGTGGTTGTCTTGGAGGTATGTTTGGGCCGCATGGCAGTGTTCCAACATAACAACTCCAGTCTCCGAAGGGATTATGCTCTGCCTCAGTATGTCACAGTACATGTTGGCATTCATGGTTCCCTCAATGAACTGTAGCTCCCCAGTGCCGGAAGCACTCATGCAGCCCCAGACCATGACACTCCCACCACCATGCTTGACAGTAGGCAAGGCACACTTGTCTTTGTACACCTCATCTGGTTGCCGCCACACACGCTTGACACCATCTGAACAAAAAAAGGTTATCTTGGTGTCAGTAATCCATGTCATTAGTCTGCTTGTCTTCAGCAAACTGTTTGCAGGCTTTCTTGTGCATCATCTTTAGAAGAGGCTTCCGTCTGGGACGACAGCTATGCAGACCAATTTGATGCCGTGTGCAGCGTACCCCCCATCCCTTCAACTTCTGTAGCAATGCTGGCAGCACTTATACGTCTATTTCCCAAAGATAACCTCTGCATATGAACTCTGAGCAGGTGCACTCAACTTCTTTGGTCGACGATGGCAAGGCCTGTTCTGAGTGTAACCTGTCCTGTTAAAGAGGAAGTAAACTCTGCATTCTGTATTGAGCTTTTCATGTACTTTGACTAGAAACATTATTTACAAGCATTGCATAGTTTAATGTATATAAGAAAGATTCTTAAAGTCGTCTTCCAGGATTTAGGCTGCCCCATCTTGAGTAATGTTTTCTGTCTCCCCCTGTGGACGTCATTTTCACCCTTCTTTGTTCCCCTGCTGAAATCTCGCACATGCGTGATCGTGTGTAAATTTACCTCATGGTACATGGTACAGGTTTCTTTTAAAAATATAGAAAATAACAATCAGGGGTACACTGCGCTGGTCAGCAAGTGAAAACAATGGATTAATGATGGGAGAATGAAATGTTGGCTCAGGAGTATAAATAATTTGTAACGTGGCACCAGAGGGCGATCATTCTGTGAACTTAAATTAGGTTGGCCATAGATGGATCGAAATCTGGCTAGTTCAGCAAGTACAAGCTACATTTAAATTCACCTATGAATGTTTCTGCTCAACAGCCAGTACAGTGATAAAATATTGAAAGATTTTCAGTTAATCATTGGCAACTGGCTGCAGCACTGATCAGTGTATTCTGACTGCAGAAGAGTTCCCGCTGTCACAATACAATAGCACAGTGGGGAGGATTCCTCCATCCACCTCACATGTGTGGATGGGGAAATACATTCCTTTTTTTCTCTCAGCCTGTTGGCTGATTGAATAAAAAAATGACCCATCTATGGCCAGCCTAAGAATGTTTTTATTGTTTCACAATTTCTTTGTGTGTCTTTATTGATCTCATTGTGGTGCAATGTTATAGTCAGTATAATTTTATGTGTCTAACTTGTTTATTTCATTGGATCATCAGCTCCATCGAGTGACCATATTGCAGTATTTTCCTGAAATATCTATATCAGTAAAATACTGCATTGTTTCCACTAGATGGCATTGATGATCCTAGGAAATAAATTCTAGCAAACTACTGTGAAGATTTGTTATTGCTGCATGAATGATTGACATGTTTGCACAGCAATTTTAATTTATAAATAGCCTCCTCAGTGTGTTTGTTCACTGTAAATCTAAACTTCAGGCAAAAAGTGAAATATTTACTTGGAATACATATTTGTCATCCTGTTCACCCAGGCTTGTTTTTCAGGCCCTCCTTTCAGAGAGCATAACCATATTCGAGACTACATCACAGTTAAGCAATACAACCTTGTGCTCTTCCCTCCTGTAAATGTGATTCCGTTCCACTTTCTGAGTGATAGTAATGTATAAAACAACTAAAAGTGCTACCTCTACAAATCTTTGTGTATAAGTATCCTTCAATCCCCTGCACAACAATCAGTTTTAGTTACTTATGCAAGTTGTAAATGAAATGCATTCAGTCATTTTAATGGATTACATAAGTGATTAAATGTTTTTTTTTTCAGAAGTACAGGTTTAAAGTTGAAATGTTTTAGCATATAACATATTTATTCTGTATTAGCGCCAATAAGCTTTGTTTCACACATCCTGTGGTTTAGTGAGTTGTCATGTAAGCCTGACCACATTTCCTTTGTTTTTCATGATAATAGATGCTTGACAGAAATTATAATTTACATGCAGCAGAACTCTAATTAAATTCAGCCGTCACACATAATTTTAGGCAGGATTTACTATTTACATGTTTTATGACAATAATGCATGCCAAGCTTTATGTACTCTGATGGATAATTGAATGCTGTGTTTCCAGACCTAATGTTACAGGATTAATTATTGAATGCTTTCACTTCAACTGTAATATTGAGAATTGATTTAGTCAAATATGCTTTGTACAAACTTGAAAGTAATACCAAAGGTATTCTTGGAACATTTCCATGCAATTCATATTTCCCTTCATATTGATTGGTTACTTGAAAAAAATCATATTCATTTTAGCATGACAATAAATAGTTTTTTATTACACTTTTGAAAGCAACAAAATGTAAAGTACAACAACCCAAAACGACCATTCAGAGATGATCTTTCAGTGACCTGGCTTCGGTAAAGTAAAATTTGATTGACTGATATGAATATTTGCATTTGAGCTTTGCTCTTTGCATAACTTTATTGCATAAAACCAACAGTCTACACAACTTAAATAATATGTTGCCATTGTTATGGAAAATGGAGTTTTCTTGATCAAATTCTAAAAAGAAAAAAAGGCACCTATAAGTGCAGAAGTTAAATTTTATATTTCTCCAAAGGGTTAAAAACATTTACAAAAGGGTGGATGGATAGGAGCACATCATATTAGTAATATGGCAGGTGGCCCGGTGTTCTGGTAGTCCCAAGGAGTCTTATTGTGACCTTTGGACAAATCCAAACGCTACACTGACCCTGAACAAACCCTGATCTAGCCATTTCATTCTGTACTTAACTTTTTTTTTAGGGCTCCTAAGCACAAGGCTTAAACAATGCCTCTTTTGCAGGCAGTTGGGGTTTTTGTATTTTTAAGCCTGTAAAAGGACCTCTATGTTAGCCTATGTGCATTTCCAATTATATTTTTAGGGTGTTTGCAGGCAGATTAAAAAAAATCACCATCACAAACTTGCAGAAAAATGCACAAATGGGTTTGTGTACGTTAAATACATTAATAATCTGGTCAATAGTAGAGATGAGCCTGTGGCTCGAGTCGAACATTGAGTGTTTGTTTAAATGAACTGAACATATGGGGCGTTCGTGGGAAATTAATTTGCCGCAGGACGCCCCATAATGCACTGCGAGATTGCAGTGCATTGATGTCTGACGATTGGCCACACGCCTGGCAGGTCAGGATGCAGGATGATGAGCACCCCCCAGCTGAACCATACCAGGCCGATTACCCTCAATAAGGGGAGGGTGCTTTGGGGTCCCCCCTAAGCACCTTGTCATCCCCACAGCACTTGCCTGGTGGTTGTGGAGGTCTGTGGGCAGGGGGCTTATCAGAATCTAGAAAGCCCCCTTTAACAAGGGGCCCCCAGATCCCATCCCCCATGTGAATAGGTATGGGGTACATGGTACCCCTACCCATTCACCAAAAAGTGTAAAAAAGTAAAAACCACAAAAGACCATTTTTGACAATTCCTTTATTAAAAAAAAAGGTGTCCCGTGATTTCCATCCTTCTTCAATCACAGGCCTGACGGACCCGTAAAATAGAAAACCCTGTCATGTGCCGTAAGAGGGGGGCAGGGTCATCGGTTATGCCAGTGGATGGCCCTGCACTTGCCTTTATAAAAGCTGTCACCGGGAAAAGGATGCCTCCCATCGAGACATAGCTTTTTTTATATATTTTTCGTGTCCGTCAGCAATGTGATTAAAGAAGGATTTTCTTTTTTAATAAAGGAATTGTCAGAAATCAAATGTTGTGTTTTTTACACCTTTTTGGGGTGAATGGGTAGGGGTACAATGTACCCCTACCTATTCACATAGGGGGGGGGCGGGGATCTAGGGGCCCTTGTCCCTATCAATATGGGAACAAGGTGCTTTGCGGGGGATGCCAAAGCACCCTCCCCATGTTGAGGGCATGTGCCTGGTATGGTTCAGGAGGGGGGGCGCTCACTCGCCTCCCCTATCCTGTCCTCTAGACTGCTTGCTCAGAAAAGGGTCTGGTATGGATTTTGGGAGGGACCCCACGCAGTTTTTATTTTTGGCGTGCAGTTCCCCTTAATATCCATACCAGACCCAAAGGGCCTGGTATGGACTGGGGGGAACCCACATGATTTATTTTCTTTGATTTGTATCTGCATTACCGGGAGTCAACAATACATTACAGCCGCAACATTTTACATTTCTAAAGAAAAAATTTGATTTAATTTTGCTGCGAGACTGTAAAACACATCAGGCAGACAAAGGGGACCCTTTAAAGGAATATTTCGCTTTTATTGTTTTTATTGTTTCATATTAAGCATCCTTCAAATCACTGCTCCTGAAAAAACGGTAGTTTTTAAAACTTTTATTGCATTGATATATGTCCCATGGGGTAGTACCCGGGTCCCCATACAATTATATGCAAGTGATTGCAATATAAAGTGTTTGGGGACCCAGGTACTGCCCCAGAGGAGATGTATCAAAGCAAAAAAACGTTTTTAAAAGTCTGCCTGTAAAGTAGTGCATCTTTCCCATGATTATAACAGTACCGCAGAAAAATTAAATTTCTAAAGGAAAAATTTTCATTTAACATTGATCGCGGCTGAAATGTATTGCAAAATAAAAAACAAATGTGTGGGAGTCCCCCTAAAATCCATACCAGACCCTTATCCGAGCATGCAATCTGTCAGGCCGCAGGAAAAGGGGGGGTCCCAGGACACATGGCCTTGAACTGTTTAGGAGGGGGTGTTCTCTCCTCCCCCTTTTCTTGTTGCCTGCCAGGTTGCATGCTCGGATAAGGGTCTGGTATAGATTTTGGGGGAGACCCCCCACACCGTGTTTTTTTTTATTTTGGCATGGGGTTCCCTTTAAAATCCATACCAGACCTGAAGGACCTGGTATGGATTTTGGGAGGGACCCCCACGTAATCAAATACACTGCCACCAACTAACCTGCCTGATTAATCTATCTCAAGCAATCTCCGTCCACACACTATACACGGCCGCTATGTAAGCAGCCTTATATAGTGTGGGGCATGGACTTAGTCCCCCTGAGCCATGATTGGTCAAAGGTACCCTGCCTTTAGCAAATTATGGCTCTCTCAGCAGAGCACGCTGTGATTGGCCAAAACATGCAGGTCAGGTGCATGCTTTGGCCAATCATCATACAGCAATGCACTGCAATCTCACGGTGCATTATGGGGCGTTCCGCGGCACTTGTATTTCCCGCCCCATAATATTCGCTGTTCGTCCAACTCGAACATCAAGCTCATCCCTACATATGAGCCTTTAAAATAAGCACTTTAAATTTTTCATATTCGTGTCCCATAGACTTTAACGGTGTTCGCATTTTCGCACACATGTTTTGCCTGTTCTCAAAGATACAGGTCCATGTATTTCCTACAACAACTTAGGAGCAAGCTATAGAGTGACTGAGCACTGTGATAGACAATAAGAAGCTATAGCAGGGATCGGGTGATCTGAAACTGAGCCTCCCAGTTCCCAATCTTTTGTAAGAGCCTGGGAGCTCTCCCAGCACAGACAAAGCAGCAAATAAATGTGGCCCCTGGATACAGACCCACTTCTGTGAGGCTGCATATATGCATAGTTACATAGTAGGTGAGGTTGAAAAAAAGACACAAGTCCAAACTATGTGTGTGATTTTATGTCAGTATTACATTGTATATCCCTGTATGTTGTGGTCATTCAGGTGCTTATCTAATAGTTTTTTGAAACCATCGATGCTCCCCGCTGAATTCCACATCCGTGCTGCTCTTACAGGAAGAACCCTCTACGTAGTTTAAGGTTAAACCTCTTTTCTTCTAATTTTAATTTATGGCCACGTGTCTTATTAAACTCCCTTTGCGAAAAAGTTTTATCCCTATTGTGGGGTCACCAGTACGGTATTTGTAAATTGAAATCATATCCACTCTCAAGTGTCTCTACTCCAGAGAAAATAAGTTCAGTGCTCGCAACCTTTCCTTATAACTAATATCCTCCAGACCCTTTATTAGCTTTGTTGTCCTTCTTTGTACTCTCCCCATTTCCAGTAGATCCTTCCTGAGGACTAGTACCCAGAATTGAACAGCATACTCTAGGTGTGGCCGGACCAGAGTCTTGTAGAGCGGCAGAATTATTGTTTTATCTCTGGAGTTGATCTCCTTTTTAATGCATGCCAATATACTGTTTGCTTTGTTAGCAGCAGCTTGGCATTGCATGCCATTGCTGAACATATCATCTACTAGGACCCCCAGTCCTTTTCTATCCTAGATTCCCCCAGAGGTCCCCCCCCCCCCCAAAGTGTATAGATTGCTTTCATATTTTTGCCACCCAAATGCGTTATTTAAAAAATTTCTACATTAAACCTCATTTGCCATGTAGTTGCCCACCCTATAAATTTGTTCAGATCTTTTTGCAAGGTTTCCACATCCTGCAGAGAAGTTATTGCCCTGCTTAAATTAGTATTGTCCGCAAATACAGAGATTGAACTGTTTACCCCATCTTCCAGGTAGTTTATGAATAAAATAAATAAGATTGGTCCCAGCACAGAGCCCCGGGGGACCCCACTACCCACCCCTGCCCATTACAAGTATTCCCCATTTATCACTACTCTCTGAACTCACCTCTGTAGCTAGTTTTCAATTCCTGTACTCACTCTATTGTCCATGCCAACGGACCTTTTCTGTACAGTAAACGTTTATGGGTACACTCATCGGTAAGGGTTTTTGCAAAAGTTTGATAATGGGTACAGATATGTGGACTTGTGGACACTGGCGTTGATTTGTTAAAACTGGAGAGTGCAAATCTGGTGCAGCTCTGCATGGTAGCCAAGCAGCTTCTAACTTCAGATTGTTCAATTAACCACTTCAATACCAGGCACTTACGCACCTTCCTGCCCAAGCCAATTTTCAACTTTCAGCGCTGTTGCAATTTGAATGACAATTGCGAAGTCATTCTACACTGTACCCAAATAAATTTTTTATCTTTTTGTTCACAGAAGTAGAGCTTTCTTTTGGTGGTATTTGATCACCTCTGCGATTTTAAGTTTTTCTTTTTTCTTTTACATTTTTTGTAAATAAGGAAGTTTTCTTCTTCAATTACGAGCACTGATATGGCTGCACTAATGGGCACTGATAAGGCGACACTGATGGGCACCAATGAGGTGGCACTGATGATGGTCACTGATAGGCAGCACTGATGGGTACTTATGGGTGGCACTGATGAGTACTTATGGGTGGCACTGATAGGTGGCAGAGATGGTCACTGAGGGGTGGCACTGATGATACTGATGGTGGCATTGCTGAGTATCACTTTTTTATAGGTTTTCTATGTTGTGCCCATTTTGCCAGTCAGTGCCCATATATTTTTTAACATGTGGATGGCCATGGGGTACATACCTGGCCATCCACATATTTCCCCCTTCCCTGGTGGTCCTGGTGGCTTCCCTGGTGGTCCAGTGTGGGCATCCGCAGGGGGGCTACGCTGATAAACAATCAGCGTAGATCCCCCTGTCAGGAGAGCCGCCGATCGACTTTCCTCTACTCGCATCTGTAGAGTGAGGAAGAGCTGATCAACGACTCTTCCTGTTTACATTGTGATCAGCAGTGATTGGACACGGCTGATCACGTGGTAAAGAGCCTCCGCCGGGATCTTACCGAGATCGGAGACACCCCGCACCACCGATCGATGTGCTGCACGCCCCCACGGGCACGCGCCGGCATGTTATCCTGCTGGACGTCAATTGACATCCAGTCAGGATAACAGAACCACTTCCCGGATTTCAATTGTCTATTGACTAGGCGGGAAGTGGTTAAGCTTTGACAATAAAACCTGGAAGCCGATTAGTTTCTATGCAAAGCGGCACCAGATTTTGCATGCTCTAGTTTTGGTAAATCAACACCTGAGAGTCAAAGTAACAATAGGCAGGTTTTGTATATTTCTGCAAATGTCTCCATCCGTTTATGTGCTCAGTCAATATACTGTATCACGTTTCTTTGTATCATACATTTAATTAAAAAAACTCTGCATAACAACCAAGACTGCATTTGGCTCATCAACAACCTTGTTTAATGTTGTCTTTCATTTTAGGTGGGTTTCTTTTGAAGCTATGGAAAAAAGCCATGTGTTCAGATGAAGCAAGAGCTGAAGGTCGAAATCTTCTTCAAAACCTGGTGAATGACCCACACCTGGCACCACAGACTGTGATCAAAATTATAATCAAGATAGTAACAAATCCTACATGTAAATGAAAGAAGACGAGACACAGATAACGCAGTCAAAATGTTTAGCTCTATTTTACTTTTAGAGAAAACCATATGTGACATGTATTTAATAAATAAATGTTGGTAGTTAGTAACTCTCGTTTAATTCATCCCCTCCTTGTTAAACATTTTGCCGAAAATACATTTGAGGGTCCCTTAATTAGTCTTCTAGTGGCTGTACAGAAGAAAAAAGCCAAGTAATAACTGGACTCCTTTTGCATTCTTTAGCAATGACTGCCAGTCATTGAAGACATAACATAAAAGATCCAAATGGTTTAAGGCAAATACTGTTCCATAATCACAGAATGCAATTTCCCTCTCTGAATTATAAGAACTGTTTTGTGTTAAAAACAATAGAAGCAAATAATGATTTCATTAAAGCCACCTCAGTGAATTGTGATGATGAGACCACAGCTAATCTCATAGATTGCGCACATTAAAAGACAATAATAATTTTCAATTCATTCCTTTGCTTCTGGAAAAGGAAGAGTTGAGAATTAACTTAAGGCACTAGTCAATTGCTCAATATTTAATTAAAATTGTTACTTTTTTTGTTTTTCAGTAAAAAAAAGTAAATTTCATGCTTTTCTTATATATTTACAGCAATAATTTTTTTAATCTTATAATTATGTAACTGGTGTTTAAAATTATTTTCTCTAGTAGAACAATAAATAAATAAATTAATGGGAGTTTTTGGACCAAGTTTGATTAAATGTTGTTTTGACCTTTTAATATCTCTAGACACTGCTTTCAATTATACAGTGTCACTCATTGGATACACTTCTAATATGGTGTCATTATTTAACAATTTTCAAAGGAAATAAAGTAATAAGCTTTAAAGAATTATGTATTTTTTTTTCTTTTAATTATTTGGTTCATAGATCAGAGTAATTATATTTTAACAGATATCATGTATTATAATCTTACAGTAATTACTGCAGCTGCCAGCTGTTGAATAATTAGGTTAATTCACCCAAGAAATGTTATGCCACAAGCACTGTTTGTATCATTAACAACATACATACAGATTATAACAAGGACAATGCAACAACCAACACTGATTGGGACATTTGTGTGGCAGCATTTCGAAAAAATCTGGGACGTGTTAAATTGTCTCAACACAGTTGGAAGTCCATGATTCAGATGGGAGTTAAGCATTTTTAAATTAACCTTTATATCCTATATATATAAAAAAAAACATACAGTATCTGATTATACTAATGTGACATATTCCACTCTCAACTTCACCCTGTGAAGTGATTTTCCAGTTCATGATAGCAATCTTAAAGCCAGCAGACTGATAGTGATAATCACTGGGGTAGGTTAACTTTGCAGTAAACCTTTTTCAAACACACACACACTATTCACAACATCTGCTGTTGTAATTAGGAATTTTAAGAAATATCTGCGAGTCCCCTTTCACACTTATACGACTTGTCCCACGATTTTGGACTGCAAAATTGTATGACAAGTCATTCTCCGTGATTTTCAATGACTTCCATTCATACCGGCACGACTTTAAGTCGCGCCTACTTCAAAGTAGTCCCTGCACTACTTTGGTCCGATTTTAATGCCACTTACACAGGCATTCATTGAAATCACTGCAAAATCGTGCGACTTTGAAGTCGCACAAGTGTGAAAGGGGGCTGACGCCCGCTGTAACACCCAGACAGGAATGTAACGTGTGGTAGTCCCCACAAAGAGAAAAACTATGTAATTTCTAATTAGAGCATTCATATTTTTAGTGTAAATGTTACACTTGGTTACCCTACTGATCCCCTGCATTGGTGCCAGGTTCTGCAAAAATAACCCCCAGCATTGGTGCAAGTTTGTGCAACAATAACCCCTTAGCATCAGTAGCAGTTTCTGCAATAATAAACCCCAGCATTGGTTCCATTTTCTGTAATAAAAACCTCTTGCATTGGCGCCAGTTTATGCAATAATACCACCTACATTGGTTGTCAGTCATGTTATACTATTTAGACCACACTTTATTGGTAGTCTCTTAAAGGGTCACTAAAGGCAGATTTTTTTTTTAAATAACAAACATGTTATACTTACCTGTGCAGCTCGTTTTGCACAGAGTGTCCCCTAACCCTGTCTTCTGGGGTCCCTCAGCGGCTGTCTCGGCTCCTCCTCGCAAAAGCTTTCTACCTTCATGCGAGCGAGCTCGCATGGTGGAAAGCTTTTGCGAGCGCGCTCCCATGATACAGAGGCCCCGCCTCGTCATCCGCTGTGATTGACAGCAGCGCCAGCCAATGGCTGCGCTGCTATCAATCCGTCCAGCCTAGCCAATCAACGGCCAGGCTGGGAACCGAAGACCATCACATGGACGCGCACGGGACTTTTCGAGGGGTCAGGTAAGTAAAACGGGGGTTCGGGGTGGGGGGCGGTACCATCGGATGTTTTTTCACCTTAATGCATAGGATGCATTAAGGTGAAAAAACATTTACCTTTACAACCCCTTTAACCTTCTTCCTACATTGATGGCCAGTGGCATTTGCTCTTTAAAACATCCCTTCCAGCTGGCAATGTATATTAAGCCTGTCATACTGCATTAGTGGCCAGTGGCAGTGTTTATTAACCCTTCATAATGTAGCACGAATGGGATCATCACCACTGCCATTTGCCACGTATGCAGTATGATGGGGTTAATAAACACTGCCACTGGCCACTAATGCAGCCCAAAGGGGTTAACTAACTTCCACTGGCCAGTAATGCAGCACAAAGAGGTTAACCTGCCACTGGTCACTAATATTTTACAATGGCAGTGTTAATTAACTCCTTCATGTTGCATTGGTGGCTAGTAGCAGCATTAATTAACTCCTTCGTGCTGCATTTGCAGTCATTGGTAGTGTTAATTACCTCCTTCAGGCTGCATTAGTGGCTAGTGGTCGTGTTATTAACCCCTTTGTAATGCAGCATTAAAGAATTAATAAACACTGACACTGGTCACTAATGACAAATGAAGGGGTTAATTAACACTGCTACTGGCCACTAATGCAACATGAAGGAATTATTCAACACTGTCACTGGCCACTAGTGCATTAGTGACCAGTTGCAATTAATTAACCCTTTGTGCTGCAGTACTGGCCAGTGTTAAATAGCCCTTCCAAAAGTCATCTGGGTACAGATCACTACACCTGACAGATGTGTCATTTCTTCTATAGCCGAGTGCAGGAGTGTGTTCCAGGCACCCTACTGCCACTCTGCAAGGATCTCTTTTGCTCTTTGGCGATGGCAATCTCTCCACCTGCACCTGAGGCTGCTGCCCCCTTCCTTGTCTCTCCCTGTATATAAGTAATCTGTTGGTAAACATAGACTAAATATGAGCTTTACTGCTTAGCTGAATATAGTGAATACTGCATGTAAAGTAGTGCCAAACTCACCAGAGTTATTATCTAGAAGCCGATCTATAAAAGGTCAGATTCTCCATCAAAATATCGATTTCCATATTTTTGTCAACTTACAAAGCTGTTCTGAGCAATTTTTTTTTTCAAATTGTCTTTATTTCAGCAAAAAGGTAAATGTCACCTAAAATGTCATTAGTAAATTATGCAACCTCTTCAGCGATTTATTCTTTTGCAATGGAGGAAGAACTACAGCTGTATTCTTAAAATTATATTATATTGGTTTCTGGTAAATCTTACATTTTTGGAAAGCATATCAGTTTATAAACTAATCCAACAACATCTTTTTTTTCTTTTTACATATTAGTTTTTTATTGGATCCTCACAAATGTGTTTAGTTTTTTTTTTTTTCTAGTTTTTTTTTACCTCAAACTGAGATCATTCAGTAAATTAAAGCATTCTCTGGTTCAAAAGTAATCACCACAACATGTTTATACAGATGGCTTACAACGAAGACAAAAAGAATTTATTGATGCAAAAGAATGACTAACATAAATAATAAAAATACATTAAGTCTCAGAAATGTCATGGCCAGTACAAGATTTATTAGATGGAGGCTTTTTATAGAAAAGAAAAAAACCTTTATGACCAATCAGGTTTCACACACTGAAAAATTAAGCAAGAAACCTAATTTGTCACTATAAGCAAAAACTTTGCTTTTGTTTAAATGTTGATTTTTATGTCTTTCAATACATAGCCCTGATTGTGTAGCTTAAGACGGTGTGATACATCATATAAATACATTATAGCCAAATAGTGGAACACTAATTCAGGAGATAGCATCCAAAATCATGGTGAATGTAATATTAACATGCTAGATTAAAGAGGAATAAACCCTCTCTGGAAAAAAAAAAACAACACCCTGCAAGACAAAGGTATAATGAGCTAGTATGCATAGCATATTAGCTCATTATGAATTACTCACCTGAGAACGAAGCCACCGCAGCGGTCCTCGGACACGTCCTCAGTCGCAGCCATGATACCCGGAGTGACTTCCGGGTATCGCTGCTCTGGCACTGTGACTGGCCGGAGCAGCGATGATGTCACTCCCACACATGCGCGCGGGAGCCGCCACTAACGGCATGATGCCATTAGTAGCGGCACGCTCAGTGCGTCTGTGCGCCGTTGTCTACAGCACATGCGCTGTAAACATCAGTGCTGTCTTTCCAGAAAATATCTCCTTAACCGTGTAGGTTAAGGAGATATTTCTTGGACCAACAGGTAAGCCCTTATCTAGGCTTACCTGTAGGTCAAAGTGGTCAGGGTTTACAACCACTTTAACATTACTGAGAATCATGTTATCAAATGAAAGTATATCTAAATCCAGAACTTCTAAATAGAGTAGGGAAAGATTTAAACTAAGGAGATCTCCCTACACTTCCAGTCCTGGAGACAGACTAGGAAGTGAGGCGAAATCTCTCCAAAATAATAAAAAAAAACCTCTCTTAGCCCAGTGTGCGGCTTCACACTGGGCGGCTTCTTTAGCCAGGTTTCTGCACAGATATCAATGTAAATCGCAAACTACTTTTTGAAATCGGTGTAGTGCCGCAGATGCGGCATCGCAAATCCCATGTCAAATCGCACCGGTGTGAACCTGGGCTGAGAGCCCTTTCACAATGACAGCGCCCGAGGTAAAGCGCTGGAGGTAAAGCACTGTTAGTTTTAGTGATGCTTTTCGGACGCTAGTGGGGTGTTTTTAATCCCCACTAGCGGCCGAATTAAGGGTTAAAAGCACCCACAAAGTGATGCTGCCGAGGCAGTTTTCAATGGGCAGGGGCGCTTTAGGAGTGTATACACCGCTCCTAAAGTGCCTCAAAGATACTGCTTGCAGGACTTTTTTGACGCTGCAGGACTTTTTTGAGCGCCCCAGTGTGAAAGCGCTCAGACTTTCACAATGGGATTGTAGACGAGGCATTTTTCAGGCACTTTACAGGCGCCATTTTTAGCACTAAAGTGCCTGAAAAACACCTCCAGTGTGAAAGGGGGTCTTAGATAGTTTTCACTGAAACTTAATGACAATGGTCATCAGAACTAATAGGTAAATCTCCCCCATGGGTATATGGACTGCAGTTAAAAATTGTCAGGGTTTTTTTTTTTTTTTACACATCCAGACACGATTCTAAAGAAAAAAGAAGGTGAATTATAGGATATATTTTCTCTTTTTGCATATTAAATGAGCCACACCTCCACAGTCAATATTGTAATGAGCTCAATAATCCTCCCAATTCAAGAGGTTCCAACCCAAGACAGATTTACAGTTCAGCAGATGCAGCTTGACACCTTCTTGTGACATTGTTTAGTACATATATACAACATAGCTGCAATAGCTAATCCCGATGTTGAAATTCTGTATATACTGCATATGCCAATGTGTTCTGCAGTGTTATCCCAAACTTTGGTTATCGTTTAGGTAAACAGCAGCTCTTATCTATGTCTAGTGCATGGAAGTGCTGTTCATTTAAAGTGATGCATGTGTTAAGGAACAGTATTACCTACATGGTTCCAAATTAACATTATTTTATTATCTGCAAGGCTATTTGTTTTCTGAGTTAAAAAAAAACAAACATATTACCCTTTTGTAGAGGAGTTGGCTATTTACTTAGGGGCAGAATGTTAACCTGTTTACAAATTAGTATATGCCAAGCAGCAATTTACAAGGTAAGGTAAATCAGATTTTGTTCTAGTAAAATATA
The DNA here is from genome assembly GCF_905171775.1 of Rana temporaria. NCBI lineage: Eukaryota > Metazoa > Chordata > Amphibia > Anura > Ranidae > Rana > Rana temporaria. Next base: position 285,692,801 of record NC_053492.1, read on the forward strand.
ATACACCTACTAAAATTTTACAAATAAATTATTGCTAAAAATTAAACATTGCAAACTTGTTGGCTGTGGTAGTATGTTAACAAAAATAGCGTAACATGTATACGTATATATAATATAAACACACAATATAATATTTTTCCTGTAAGTTATAACAAAAAGGTATATTCTTGACATACTGTATATATTTCTTAACTGAAGGCTTTACAAAATGTATATTAATTATACAATAAAGAATAGTCATTTCATGCTCCAGATGCCCCTAAAAATGTTGCAGCTGTAAAATATCTTACCAAATACTGCCAAAAGCATAAAGTGGCAGCACTTTACAAAAACAGGTTTATTTAGCACAGTGTTTGGCAAACTGTCCTTTCATTTTTGAAGTTGCTGCTCATTGTTTCTCTGTAATTTTATCTGAAAGAAAAGGAATACATTTAAGATATACAGTATTTCTTGCACTCAAATTGGTGTCGACAAGCAGACAAGATTACAATATGACAATTACAGTCTAATCACTTTTAATTTATATAGACATCTATTCAGAAGAACCGCAGTGACCCAGTGGCGGCCCGTCCATAGGGGGCGCCCGGGCGCCGCCCCCCCTCCCCAGGCAGTAAAAAAAAAAAAAAAATAAAAAAAAAAATTTTCGATTTTTTAACATGTCCCTTTATTTTGTAGCGCTACGTCTGTGCAATCACAAGATTGCAGTAGCAGACGGCAGCTAAAATATGCCTTTGTGGCGCAAACCGACGCGCCACTGTTCCCGGCGCGATGGCTTGTATTATAGCCGGGCGAGTGCACACAGTGTGATAGAACTATGTCACCGCCCAGTGGGCGGTGCTTTCTTTCACACATTCAAAGGACAGTCGGGAAGTGACGTCACCTCAGTCAGATCTGCAGCTCAATACTGCTCCGCCTGAGAGGATCTGCTGCAACGAGGTAGGAAGGAACTGAAGCCTTCCCCATCATTATATTTTATATATCATGTGCAGTGGAGTGTGGGGGTTGGTATGCGGGGTGGTGGAGGGAGATCTGCTTCTGTGTCCCGGGAATCAACTCTGCCCTAAAATCAGAGATTCACCCGACAGTGTGCTGCTGTGTCAGAGAGACATGTGTCAGGCAGGAGAGGGGAGAGAAGGG